>NC_142938.1:32928213-32975713 GCF_046866305.1 Octopus bimaculoides | reverse complement strand
CGTTGACATGGAGAAAGCCTTTGACAGGGTCCCCCGATCCCTTATCTGGTGGTCAATGAGGAAACTTGGGATAGAAGAATGGTTAGTGAGAGCTGTGCGAGCCATGTACAGAGATGCTGCCAGTAAGGTGAGGGTTGGAAATGAGTACAGCAATGAATTCAGGGTAGAAGTAGGGGTCCACCAAGGTTCCGTCCTCAGCCCCCTCTTATTTATCATAGTCCTCCAGGCAATCACAGAGGAGTTCAAGACAGGTTGCCCCTGGGAGCTCCTCTATGCTGATGACCTTGCCCTGATTGCGGAGTCACTATCAGAACTAGAGGAGAAGTTTCAGGTGTGGAAGCAAGGTCTAGAATTGAAGGGCCTTAGAGTCAACCTAGCTAAAACCAAAATCCTAATAAGTAGGAAGGTAGATAAAACACTAACCCCTTCAGGTAGATGGCCCTGCTCAGTATGTAGAAAAGGAGTAGGTAGTAACTCTATAAGATGTACCCGGTGCAAGCTATGGACACATAAGAGGTGCAGCAACATCAAAGGCAGGTTAACTAGCAAGTTAGTTTTTGTTTGTGGCAGATGTTCAGGTGCAATAAAGACTGTAAACAAACAGGAAACAACTTCTATCTCATTCCAGGGTGAAAAACTAGAGGTAGTCGATAGCTTCCGCTATCTGGGCGACCAAGTTAGTAGTGGGGGTGGGTGCGCTGAAAGTGTAGCTGCTAGAATAAGAATAGCCTGGGCAAAGTTTAGAGAGCTCTTACCCCTGCTGGCGACAAAGGGACTCTCACTCAGAGTAAAAGGCAGACTGTATAACGCATGTGTATGAACAGCCATGCTACATGGCAGTGAAACATGGGCTGTAACTGCTGAGGACATATGTAAGCTCGCAAGGAATGAAGCCAGTATGCCCCGTTGGATGTGTAATGTCAATGTGAATACCCGTCAGAGTGTAAGTATCTTGAGAGAAAAGCTGAACATTAGAAGCATCATTTGTGGTGTGCAAGAGAGACGATTGCGCTGGTATGGACATGTGGTGAGAATGGATGAGGATAGCTGTGTGAAAAAGTGCCACACCCTAACAGTTGAGGGAACCCGTGGAAGAGGTAGGCCCAGGAAGACCTGGTCTGAGGTGGTGAGGCAAGACTTTCGTACATTGGGCCTCACCGAGGCAATGACTACTGACCGAGACCTTTGGAAATGTGCTGTGCGTGAGAAGACCTGGCAAGCCAAGTAAGATCGATGCCAGGGCCCCTGGACTGGCTCTTGTGCGGGTGGCACATGAGATGCACCATTTTGAGCGTGGCCGTTGCCAGTACCACCTGACTGGCTCCCGTAGGATTTTCGAGTGAGATCGTTGCCAGTGCCCCTGGACTGGCTTGTGCGGGTGGCACATAAAAGACACCATTTCGAGCGTGGCCGTTTTCGTGCGGGTAACACGTAAAAGCACCCACTACACTCTCTGAGTGGTTGGCATTAGGAAGGGCATCCAGCTGTAGAAACTCTGCCAAATTAGATTGGAGCCTGGTGTTGCCATCCGGTTTCACCAGTCCTCAGTCAAATCATCCAACCCATGCTAGCATGGAAAGCGGACGTTAAACGATGATGATGATTATATATATAAACACACACACACACACACACACACACACACATATATATATATATATATATATATATACACACATCTATATATAAACAGAGAATATATAACCATAGGTCCTCTTTTAGACTTAGACATAAGGCAAATAGTACGACATTGGCAAGTAAAATTTGGGAGTTAAAAGATAATGGTATTAATTTTAGCCTTAAATGGGAAATTATAAGAAGAGCTCAACCTTATAGAAATAATAGATATGGATGTGAATTATGTTCTATGGAAATATATGAAATTTTAAAACTTAGAAATAATCCTAATCTAATCAATAATAGATTAGACCTCAGGGAATTGTGTGTACACTGCTCTACTCGCACTTTTAAATTTTAAAAAAAATAGTTTTTATAAAGTAGTTAAAATTATCAAATTATAGTATTTTAACTTCTACCATGGTCATCTAGGGCTATTTATTAGCACATATTTTAAATTGGAAATTGAACCTTTATAACATATATTCCTGATCTCTCACCTTTACATTTAATCTACTTGTGATAAATAGGATTTAAAATCTACTCCATAGAAGATATTCTTTAACACCACTTCTGCTATTGCTGTTAGTTTCTCAATATGTATCTTAACCCTATATAGCTTATAAGAATAGAAAATTTTCATAAGTTTTTACGTTATTTAATGCTTGACTTTAAAAGAATCATTATTATTGTTGTTATTACATTATTCCAGGGCTTACAGCAATAGTGTCTTGTTTATTTTGTATTTTTTACTTAAATAAATCTAATCCTTATGCCCAAAATTAATCTAATCCTTATTCAATTAATATTTTTTAATTAGCCCATGTTAATCTTGAAACAAATCCATGACTAATGAAACTTTTAATCAATCATCAGGTTCCTGTATTGGATGTCCTTGTTAATTCCTAATATTCTTTTTTCTTTTTCTGTCCCTTAAACCTTAGTAAACCCATAAACTAATATAAATCCTATACTAATTTTTTCTTCACATTATAAAAATAAAGCTTAAATTTTATGTGTCTTCTAAATAGTATTATTATATATATCAGCTAAAAAATTTTTTAAATAATTTTTTAAAATAATTCAAAATTATTTTCATGAACCCAATATACTTAATATCCTTAGACTTTACACCTTATCTATAGCCTCTGAATTCAATACTGACATTACTTCATGCTTTTTATTTTATTAGCATACCTCTTATTGTTAAAATATTGGTTAAACTAATATTGATATCTGTAAAACAATACTGATGCTCTATTCAGACTAAAGAAAAAGCCCTGTTTGACCTATATACCTAGGGTTTAATTCCTCAACATTTTGATAGTAGTAAAAAAACCCCAACCTATAAGAGTGTTGCCACTCTGACCAGAGAATCCTTTATAACCATATCTTTTATAGCCTTGTCCATGCATAATGCTTACACCTTCCCTTTCCTTAGAAGTGATTGTCCCTCATACTATTACTACTAGATAAGAGACAATAAAATCAGAGACAGTTTAGAATTTTTGTCTAGAACCAATTACTAGCCTGATAGACTTGGCTATGTCAAGATGGATTTTTATGTATTCTTCCTCCCACTTGGATTTGAAATGTTGCCACAATTATAATATGTCTATTCTACTGTAATTTTCTGCATTTTCCTGCAGCTGAAGATTGCTCTACATATTGCATTTAATGTAATGCTCGCATTACTTAAATAAATGGAGTAGCATGAAACATGCGTACTGCAATCATCTTTGAAATCCGTGTTGCTTATTTTGATTTTTTGATCACCTAGTTTTTTGGAATGGTTTTTGTATAATACCATACCATACTATATTCTGGTGCCTAAACATAAGTACCATATTCAATCTTGAATCTAAATCTAAACCATCTATATATATATATATATATATATATATACCCACACACACACATCTATATATATATATATATATATATATATATATATATATATATATATATATATATATATATACATATATGTGTATATACTCGTTACCAACCTTCACCTTATTGACAGCATCCTTGTAGAAGGCATGTACAGCTCTCACTAACCACTCATTTAACCCTAGTTTCCGCATTGACCACCAGATAAGGGATCGGGGGACCCTGTCAAAGGCTTTCTCCATGTTAACGAAAGCCAGGTACAAAGGTTTACCTTTGGCTAGGTATTTCTCCTGCAACTGTCTTACCAAAAATATAGCATCAGTGGTGCTTTTCCCTGGCACGAACCCAAACTGCATCTCATCTAGACTGACTCTATCCCTAATTAGTTGGGCCATGACCCTCTCTGTGACCTTCATTATCTGATCTAACAACTTGATACCTCTGTAATTATTTGTATCTAAAGCATCACCTTTACCTTTGTAGCAGTTGACTATGGTACTGCTACACCAGACTCCTTCATGTATCAGCTGATTGACTATACAGGTGACTAGACTATAGGCCAACACCACCAGACATTTTAAGCCTCACTGCAGTCATTCCTCATGGGGGCTTTCCCTGTCTTCATACCCTGATTGCTTTATCTACTGAGGTACTGTCAATTTGGATAGCTGGTCCCTCTGTTGGGTCAACATTCGGCAGACTCTCCTCCCAGTCATTTGCTTCTTTTAGCAACCTTTCATAGTGGCATCTCCAAGTCTCTCTCTTTGCAGCCTCATTAAATGGAAGTGAGCCATCATCCATGCAAACGCATTTCTTTCCGATGACATCACAATTCTCTCTCACATAGTGTCTTGCAACACGAAAATCCTCAAGTCTTTGGTCCTCATGGCACAGAACATTGGCAAATTTTTTATCTGCTTCCCCTCTAGCTAAATAAACCTGTCTCCTAGCTTCCCTTCTGGCCATCTGATACAATTCCCTGCTACCACTGTTCTTCCAGTCCTTCCATGCCTGTTTCTTTTCCCTAATGGCCCTGTCAACTACATTGTTCCACCACCACGTTACCTTGGGTTGAGAGGGAACTTTGCACCATCAACAGATCTGGTCAGTAGCCCTCTACAGGTTGTCCTGGAGGAACCTCCAGTTGTCTTCCACATCATGTGATGCTATATCCTCCTATTTCGTCAAAAGCTTCGAGTAATACATCTGAACCTAGTGGAACTTCCTTTCCATCTTACTTCTTGGGTGCAGCACAAATCTACATGTCTCCATTCAAGCATCTCAACAATCTCACCAGGCCTACCCTTCGGTGAGGGAGGTGTGGGCCCCATGAAACGCTAAGATGGGGGACAGCAGCATCATGTACCTGAAAAGAAAGCTTGCATATATATATGTATTTATATACCTATATATATGCGTATACATATGTATACATATATACACACACATATATATATATGCATGTACACATCATCATCGTTTAATGTCTGATTTCCACGCTAGCATGGGTTGGACGATTTGACTGAGGACTGGTGAACCAGATGGATACACCAGGCTCCAATCTGATTTGGCAGAGTTTCTACAGCTGGATGCCCTTCCTAACGCCAACCACTCCGAGAGTGTAGTGGGTGCTTTTACATGCCACACACATATATATATACATATATATGCATATACATATATATACATGTATATATGCACATACATATGTATATATATATATATATATAATATATATATATATATATATATATATATATATATATATATATATATATATATATATATATATATATATAATAGGTGTAGGAGTGGCTATGTGGTAAGTAGCTTGCGTACCAACCACATGGTTCTGGATTCAGTCCCACTGCGTGGCACCTTGGGCAAGTGTCTTCTACTATAGCCTCGAGCCAACCAAAGCCTTGTGAGTGGATTTGGTAGGCAGAAACTGAAAGAAACCTGTCATATATGTATGTATGTGTGTGTATATGTTTGTGTATCTGTGTTTGTCCCCCCAGCATCGCTTGACAACCGATGGTGGTGTGTTTACGTCCCCATAACTTAGCGGTTCGGCAAAAGAGACCGATAGAATAAGTACTAGGCTTCCAAAGAATAAGTCCTGGGGTCGATTTGCTCGACTAAAAAGGCGGTGCTCCAGCATGGCTGCAGTCGAATGACTGAAACAAGTAAAAGAGTAAATATATATATATATATATATATATATATATAGAGAGAGAGAGAGAGAGAGAGAGAGAGTAGTGGTACAACAAAGCACCAATGTTTACTGGAAATATCAGTTGATACATTTACAACGCTATAGTAAAACTTCAGTGTATACTGGCAAAGATATGTAAGGGCAACAAACATAAAAAAAAATTTGTTTTACCTCTAGGAAGAACATTATAAAAATGGACAACTAGCATTAGGTAATTCAGTACCTAGATTTCAGACTCTTGAAATACGTTTGCCATTGTAAATTTTTTTAGTCTTCATCAACTGGATTTACCTGGACAATATTTGAAATGTTGCTACATCAATGCCAGTATACTCGCATGAACGCTTAGCTGTTAACAGACTGAGAACAGTGAAAAAGTTTCAATGAAAAATAAAGTATTGCAATACAAATGTATTACTTTCCAGTAAAATAATGCACCGTAAAGGTAGAAGTATGAATATAGAGCATTAGTACAACATATATATGTATATAAGCATATATATATATGCATATACATATATATATGAGCATATATATATATGTATATATATATGTATATGCATATACATATATATGCATATATATATGCATATACATATATATATATGCACTTACTCGGTATTACCTGTATCCTTTTGGGTTTGGTTAAATCCAATACCCTCCTCAACCTTATATATATATATATATATATATACACACACATATATGCATATATATATAGCTAGATATATTTGTATATATACATATATATATAGATATATATGTATATATACATATATATATATAGCTAGATATTTATGTATATAAACATATATATATATATATATATATATATATATGCATATACATATATGTATATATGCATATACATATATATATATGCACTATATATATATATATATATATATACATATGTATGTATATATATATACATATGTATGTATATATATATACATATGTATGTATATATATATATATATATATATATATATATATGCATATACATATATATATATAAGCATATATATAAATGTCTATGCATATATATATATAAATATATATATATAAATATATATATATATATATATATATATATATATATATATATATATGCATATACATATATATATATATATGCATCATCATCATTTAACGTCCGCTTTCCATGCTGGCATGGTTTGAACGGTTTGACTGGGCGCTGGTGAGCCAAATGGCTGCACAAGGCTCCAATCTGATCTGGCAGAGTTTCTACAGCTGGATGCCCTTCCTAATGCCAACCACTCCTAGAGTGTAGTGGGTGCTTTTACGTATCAACTGCACGAGTGCCAGTCAGGCGGTACTGGCAATGGCCATGCTCAAATGGTGTTTTTACATGTCACTTGCACAGTAGCCAGTCCAGTGGCACTGGCAACGCCCTTGCTCAAATGTTGTTTTCCACGTACCACCAGCACATGGGCCAGTCAGCGGCCCTGGCAATGATCATGCTCGGATGATGCTCTTAGCGCTAAACACATATATGTATATACATATATACGCATATAGATACATACATACATATATATATATATATAAAATATATAGTTTTAGGGGAAATAACCAAGTTTCAAGAACTCATCGATGAAAATCCACTATCACATATAGAAAAATTAACAATTAAAAGCACAATAAATGAGTATAATATAAAGCAAAGTAAATATCATAAGATAAATATAATAAAATGATTACACGTGTTTCATAACTAATTTTCAAATAGAAAGGAAATTTAAATCGATTAAAATCAATTGAAATTATCGAAAGTTAAATTCTATTCAAAAATATAGCTAATCGTCAGATCTTAAGTAGAACAATAATTAGATATATATATCTCAACCAACAATAAGTACCAAATGAATTAATATGAAATACTTATTTTATAAAGATAGAAAAATTACTAAAAATATCAAAATAATAACCATTCAATAATCCTCCCTTCCTCCATTATAATAACATGTATATTATATACAAAAAACAGCTTACATAAATTATCATTGTTTTAAATTATCTTTGTTTTAAATACAATTTGAACAAAGTTTAAGTTTAAAATAATAATGAAGATAAAATTAGTACATATTTAACCGGTGTAATAGTTAAAGCTATACTATTTAAAGCTAAAAACGTTTATTTAATTATCATTAAAAATTAATTGAATAATAGAAAAATACAAGAATATTTATTTCTACAAACGTAAGAATAAAAATATGAATGAAAAATTAGGAAAGAAAAAAATTATTAAGAATAAAAGATTAAACTTTATATATAGTTTTAATAAAAAAAACCTTTAACGATATTATAACCAATAAAGACTAATTATTAATCAAATATTATCAATCAAAAATAATCGAAAATATAACAACACTATTCAAATCGAAGTTCTAATATTATGTAGAAATGAAACTATAACTTATAAATAATTTAGTGTTAAATAAGTTATCTATTAAGAATAATCTATAAAGAACCAAATGAATAATATAAAAAACAAGAATACATATTATTTTCAAATAGTAGAAAATCTTTAGCAAAGTAAAAACAGTACTTATCCATATTTCTCCGTAATTCAAACTGAAACTAAGACGTTATCTAATAGCTATAGCATTTTAAGCAAGAGGTCGTGCGAAAATACTAAGTTAAAATAGAGAATAGAATACGAAAACATGAATGAAATAATAATACTTAAAAAAATGAATGAAAAATAAAAAATTTATATAACTAACAACATAAAAAGAACAAAAACTATAGCTATCTTATAAAACATATTAATAAAATTTAAATTCTAATATATAATAAATTAATAATAAGACTAAGAGTCGTAAATTAAATAATATAATATTATGAAATAAGCTAAAATACTACTATTGATTTAGTCTTATAAAAACGTAGTGTCATTGTAATATAAAACCTTAAACTTCCTAAAATATTAACCTACCAATAAAAATAAAACTACTATATATATACATAAATATATATCTACACATACACACATGTACCTACCTAAACATACATATAAATACAAATACACTCATACACACATCATCATCATCATCATCATCATCATTTAACGTCCGCTTTCTATGCTAGCATGGGTTGGACGATTTGACTGAGGACTGGTGCAACTGGATGGCTACACCAGGCTCCAATCTAATTTGGCAGAGTTTCTACAGCTGGATGCCCTTCCTAACGCCAACCACTCAGAGAGTGTAGTGGGTGCTTTTACGTGTCACCCGCACGAAAACGGCCACGCTAGAAATGGTGTCTTTTATGTGCCACCCGCACAAGAGCCAATCCAGGGGCACTGGCAACGATCTCACTTGGCTTGCCAGGTCTTCTCACGCACAGCACATTTCCAAAGGTCTCGGTCAGTAGTCATCGCCTCGGTGAGGCCCAATGTTCGAAGGTCTTGCCTCACCACCTCAGCTCAGGTCTTCCTGGGCCTACCTCTTCCACGAGTTCCCTCAACTGTTAGGGAGTGGTACTTTTTCACGCAGCTATCCTCATTCATTCTCACCACATGTCCAAACCAACGCAATCGTCTCTCTTGCACACCACTACTGATGCTTCTTATGTTCAGCTTTTCTCTCAAGATACTTACACTGTGACGGGTATGCACATTTACATTACACATATATATATATACATACATAAATATATATACATACACTTATATATATATATATATACTTACTAATTAATATAGACAAATTACACACACTCACATATATACTTATACCCATATATATACATATATATACACATTTACATAAGTACATACATAAATATACATATACACAAAAATACTCTTAAAAATATATATAAAAAAATATATACACACAAATAAAAATTCACACAAATAAATAAATATATAAATAAGGAATATTATAAAACAAAACTACACTCACACACTCACTCACACACACAATATATATAAATATACATCTATACTCACAAATACATATATTTATACATACATGTAAATACAAACATACACTCAACATACACAAACATATATAAACACAAACACATATATATACTTAAACCTATATAAATACATACGTAAACATATATACATACACCTAAAAATATACATACATACTAACGCATATAGACTATAACACGCACACTCATATATATACATATATTCATTCATATACACATACCCATATAAAAAAATAAATAAAAAATCATTAGCTAAATTTTTATATAAATATGTCTACATTTTATTTTTCGTTCATCAAAAGAATTAAGTAAATTATTATCCTTATGAAATAATATCTCTCTCTCTCTCTCTCTCTATATATATATATATATATATATATATATATATATATGTATATATATATATTGCTGTTCCATTAAATTCTGTTTCCCAGAATCCCCAAAATATTTTTCACTTCTGTCTCACGATTTAGGCATTTACTGTCTCATTCAATTTTGTTACGGAAATCCCAAAGAATATTCTCCTCCTGATGTATTACTGCCTGACCCCGCCTCTCTCTTTGCCTCACTCTCTCTGTCTCCCCTCTCCCTCTTCGATTTCTACTCGGTCCACCATCCCCCCCACCCTACAACCTTAACTCTATATAAACCAGTTCAATTATCCACTTTCTCCAAATTGACTTCGAATTTCCTCAGCTGACTGAATACGAAATCCAGAAGTTGAATACCTAAGACTTTACTTTCAACCTTTCATATACTCCTATTTCAGCGTTCATCATAATCCCCCCACCCCGTCCATTCTTTATTATCTATCTATTTCTTTACCATGTAAACATTGCCCGTTTGATTGGTTTGATTTGTTTCCCTGTTTGTCTTAAATCCATGCATTCCTTTTAATTGCCACGCTTTATTTATTTATTTATTTATTTATTTTCTTTACTTTATTCAAGTTTATCGTTCCTTTAACGCATTCTCTCTAAATCTGTCTAAATTTGTCTACCATAGTATAAAAGTGCAGAAGTGGCTCTTACTTTAAACTTGCTGGATCACGGTATACTCCCCTTCCACCAGTACTGGAAGTTCTTATCCTCTGTCATCCTTGGTTGTCTCCCGCGAACACTTCTAAGGGCCTAATGCCATTCCCTCCCCTACCCAGGGTTTTATCAATCTTATAGCGCATAAAGGTGGTGTAGTGTATGCAGGTTGTAGGCATTGTTTGTTTATGAATTCTGCCGAATGCAAGCTTTCTTTTCAGGTACAGGACACTGCTTTTCCTCATCCCAGGGTCTCACTGGCCCACACCTCCCACACTGTCAGAATTGGCACTCTGAAAGGTAGGTCTGGTGAAATTGTTGAGATGCTTGAATGGAGACGCATAGATCTGTGCTGCATCCAAGAAGTAAGGTGGAGAGAAGGTTCTGCTAGGATCCTTACAGGCAAAGAACACAGGTACAAGATTTTCTGGGCAGGGAACACTGACAGGGTCGGGGGCGTAGGAATACTTCTTGCAGAGAAATGGGTTGATAAGGTAATCGAGGTAGTCACAGTATGTGACAGAGTACTTAAGATTAGACTAGTGCTTCACCATAGGTTAGCTACCGTCATCTCGGCCTATGCCCCTCAACCGGGGCTACTAGATGGGCAGAAAGACCAATTCTATGACACACTGTTGCAAACTACCTCATTGACGAATGACAGGGAGCTTCTCTTCGTGGCTGGTGATTTCAATGGTCATGTTGGACAACATGCAGGGGTCTTCTATGGCGTGCATGAAGGCTATGGCTTTAGTTCCCACAATGAGGAGGGAACCAGACTGCTGGAGTTCTGTGACGCAAATGATCTTATGGTTTGCAATACCAACTTCAGGAAACCCGGCAGTCACCTAGTCACCTACCGTTCTGGTAGACACACTAGCCAAATTGACTACATCCTCGCCCGAAAAAGGGAAAGAAGGCTGCTTATAAATGCCAAAACCTTCCCAAGCAAAGAATTTACCCCTCAACATAGATTAGTAGTTAGCGATTTCGGGATCAGGGCTAAATGGATGCCCAGAAGTAGACCAGCTTGGAGGAGAAGGGTCTGGAAGCTTAAAGATCCTGCAAATGGACAGAGATTTAGAAATGTCTTACTCGAAGCATTTGACGAAATAGAAGGGGATATAGCATCACACAACGTGGAAGACAATTGGAGGTTTCTACTGGACAACTTGCTGAGAGCCACCGACCAGATCTGTGGCTGGTGCAAAGTCCCCTGTTGACCTCAAGTAATGTGGTGGTGGAACAATGTTGTTGACAGGGCTATTAGACAAAAGAAACAGGCTTGGAAGGACTGGAAGAACGGAGGTAGCAGGGAATTGTATCAGATGCCAGAAAGGAAGCTAGAAGACAGGTTTACTTAGCCAGAGGGGAAGCAGATAAGAAAAAATTTGCCAATGTTCTGCGCTGTGAAGACCACAGACTTGAAGTATTTCATGCTGCAAGACAGTGTGTGAGAGAGAATCATGATGTCGTAGGAGAGAAATGTGTCCACATGGATGATGGCACACTTGCACTAAACGAGGCTGCAAAGAGAGAGGTCTGGAGACGCCACTATGAAAAGCTGCTTAATAAAGAGAATGAATGAGAGGAAGAGAGTCTGCTGCATGTCGACTCAACAGAGAGACCAGCTATCCTAATTGACAGTACCTTGGTAGATAAAGCGATGAAGAGTATGATGATAGGGAAAGCCCCTGGTCCATCAGGAATCCCTGCAGAGATGCTCGAAATATCTGGCGGTGTCGGCTATAGCCTAGTCACCCGTATAGTTAATCAGGTGATACACGAAGGTGATGCTTTAGACACAAACAATTACAGAGGTATCAAGTTGTTGGACAAGATAATGAAGGTCACCGAGAGAGTCATAGCCCAACAAATTAGGAAGAGAGTCAGATGAGATGCAGTTTGGGTTCGTTCCAGGGATGCTATATTTCTGGTAAGACAGCTGTAGGAGAAATACCTAGCGAAAGATAAACCTCTGTACCTCACTTTCATTGACATGGAGAAAGCCTTTGACAGGGGCCCCCAATCCCTTATCTGGTGGTCAATGACGAAACCAGGGATAGATGAGTGTTTATTGAGAGCTGTGCAAGCCATGTACAGAGACGCTGTCAGTAAGGTGAGGGTTGGCAATGAGTACAGTGAAGAATTCCAGGTAGAGGTAGGGGTCCACCAAGGTTCAGTCCTCATCCCCCTCTTATTTATCATAGTCCTCCAGGCAATAACACAGGAATTCAAGACGGGATGCCCCTGGGAGCTCCTCTATGCTGATGACCTTGCCTTAATTGCTGAGTCACTATCAGAACTAGAGGAGAAGTTTCAGGTGTGGAAGCAAGGACTAGAATCGAAGGGCCTTAGAGTCAACCTAGCTAAAACCAAAGTCCTAATAAGTAGGAAGGCAGACAAAACACAGACACCTTCAAGTAGATGGCCCTGCTCAATCTGTAGAAAAGGTGTAGGTAGAAACTCTTTGTATGTGGCAGATACTCAGGAGCAATAAACACTGAAAATGTGCAGAAAACAATTTTTGCCACACTCCAGGGAGAAAAACTAGAAGTAGTTGATAGCTTCCGCTACATAGGTGACCAAGTTTGTAGCGGGGGAGGTTACACTGAAAGTGTAGCTGCTAGAATAAGAATAGCCTGGGCAAAGTTTAGAGAGCTCCTACCTCTGCTGGTGACAAAGGGCCTCTCACTCAGAGTAAAAGGCAGACTGTATGACGCATGTGTATGAACAGACATGCTACATGGCAGTGAAACGTGGGCCATGACTGCTAAGGACTTGTGTAAGCTCGCAAGAAACGAAGCCAGTATGCTCCGATGAATGTGTAATGTCAGTGTGCATACTCGAGAGAGTGTAAGTACCTTGAGAGAAAAGTTAGACCTCAGAAGCATCAGTTGTGGTGTGCAAGAGAGATGATTGCGCTGGTATGGACATGTGGCAAGAATGGATGAGGATAGCTGTGTGAAAAAGTGTCACACCCCAGCAGTTGAGGAAACTTGTGGAAGAGGTAGACCTGGGATGAGGTGGTGAAGCACAACCTTCAAACATTAGGCCTCACCGAGGCAATGACTTGTGACCAAGACCTTTGGAAATATGCTATGCGTGAGAAGACCCCACAAGCCAAGTGAGAGCATAATCTGTGGCCTCTCCCAGTAAGGTAGCCAGCTCACTAATCTCTGCTTGTGGAGACCTGTTGAGGCAAGTGAATTCGAAATCTGAAATCGAGCCGAATCCAATGACTGGCACCCATGCCAACCTCTCCTTCATTGGACACTAAACTCTGTTTGTGAAGACCTGTTGGGGCAAGTGAAATCGAAATCGTAATTCAACCATATTCGATGACTGGCACCTGCGCCAGTGGAGCACTAACAGCACTGTCCAAGCGTGTTCATTGTCAGAGCAGCTGTCTGGCTTCTGTGCTAGTGGCCCGTAAATTGCACCATTTGAGCGTAATCGTTACCAGCATCAACTTCTAGCACTTGTGCTGGTGGCACATTAGAAAATCATTCGAGCGAGGTCATTGCCAGTGTTGCTGGACTGGCTACCATGCAGGTGGCATGCAAAAAACACCATTTTGAGTGTGGCCGTTGCCAGTATCGTGTGACTGGCCCTCGTGCCAGTGGCACATAAAAGCACCCACTACATTCTTGGAGTGGTTGGCGTTAGGAAGGGCATCCAGCTGTAGAAACTCCGCCAGCTCAGATTGGAGCCTGGTGCAGCCTTCTGGCTTGCCAGTCCTCAGTCAAATCGTCCAACCCATGCTAGCATTGAGGGCGGATGTTAAACGATGATGACGATGATATATATATATATATATATATACACATATGCATATAGATATATGTTATATATACATATGTATAGATATATATGTATATATACATATACATATATATATATACACATGTACATATATATATTTACAAATATATACATATATATATATATATATATATATATATATACATATACATGTATACATATATATTGATAGTAATTTTAAGATAACAAAATAATGAAAGAGACCTCGATATTATGTAAATAGAGGAATTTATCTGTAATAAATATGTGACAGTTATTCGGTTGCCATAATAAAGCTCCGAGTTTCAGATGTCGGCGCGGCGCAGAAACCTGCACTGGCATCTCTTCAGTTATCGAGGCAATCAAAATATACTATGAAAATGACCGTTAAACAAAGGGAAATTACTATATAATTGACCATTATTAAGATAAAAGAGCTATTAGAATGACCGTTAAATAAGGGAGAAAACTGAAGGGGAAGAAGTAAAGGAGTAAAAATGCTCAAGCAATCATGTATGTGCAGATATACATTTGTATACTCGAGCGTGTGTGCGGGTATGGGAATGTGCACAAGTGTGTATGTGCACGCGTGTGTGGATATGTATATGTGCATGCATGGGTGCACGTGTGTGTTTGATGCGAGTATGAGTGAGCATATGTATATAGGCACATATTCATGGGTGTGTGGGCACTCATGTGTATGTATGTATGCACATGCACGCATACGTGATTTCTTGAACATTTTTACTCCTTTACTTTTTACTTCCTCCCCTTCGGTTTTTTTCCCTTACTTAACGGTCATTCTGATAGCTTTTTTGTCTTAATAACGGTCAATTACATAGTAATTTCCCTTTGTTTAACGGTCATTTTCATAGCATATTTTGATTACATCGATAACTGAAAAAATGCCAAGGCAGGTTTCTGCCCCGACATCCGAAACTCGGAGTTTTATTATGGCAACCGAATAATTATCACATATATTTATGTATATAAACATTTATATATGTGCCACACCCTAGCGGTTGAGGGAACCTGTGGAAGAGGTAGACCCAGGAAGACCTGGGATGAGGTGGTGAAGCACAACCTTCGAACATTAGGCCTCACTGAGGCAATGACTTGTGACCGAGACCTTTGGAAATATGCTATGTGTGAGAAGACCCAGCAAGCCAAGTGAGACCATAATTCGAGTCGTCTGCCAGGGGTGTAGCCAGTCCACTTATGCATACCTTTCCTTCATTGGACACTAGACTCCGCTTGCGAAGACCTGTTGAGCGAAGTGAAATCGAAATCGAACTAAATTCGACAACTGGCACCCATGCCAACGTCTCCTTCATTGGACACTAAACTCGGCTTGCGAAGACCTGTTGGGGCAAGTGAAAGCTAAATCGTGATGGCACCTGTACCTGTGGAGCGCTAAGAGCACTGTCCAAGTGTGATCGTTGCCAGAGCAGCTGTCTGGCTTCTGCACCAGTGGCACGTAAATTTGAGCATAATCGCTACCAGCATTGCCTTCCTGGCACTTGTGCCAGTGGCACGTGAAAAGACATTTGAGCGAGGTTATTGCCAGTGCCGCTGGACTGGCTCCTGTGCAGGTGGCACATAAAATACACTATTTTGAGCGTAGCCGTTGCCAGTACCGCCTGACTGGCCTTCGTGCCGGTGGCACGTAAAAGCACCCACTACACTCTTGGAGTGGTTGGCAGGAAGGGCATCCAGCTGTAGAAACTCTGCCAAATCAGATTGGAGCCTGGCATAAGCATCTGGTTCGCCAGTCCTCAGTCAAATCGTCCAACCCATGCTAGCATGGAAAGCAGACATTAAACGATGATGATGATATATATACAAGATATAGATGTATATATATATATATATATATATATATATATATCATCATCATCATCATCATCATCATCGTTTAACGTCCGCTTTCCATGCTAGCATGGGTTGGACGATTTGACTGAGGACTGGTGAAACCGGATGGCAACACCAGGCTCCAGTCTGATTTGGCAGAGTTTCTACAGCTGGATGCCCTTCCTAACGCCAACCACTCAGAGAGTGTAGTGGGTGCTTTTACGTGTCACCCGCACGAAAACGGCCACGCTCGAAATGGTGTCTTTTATGTGCCACCCGCACAAGCCAGTCCAGGGGCACTGGCAACGATCTCGCTCGAAAATCCTACAGGAGCCAGTCAGGCGGTACTGGCAACGGCCACGCTCAAAATGGTGCATCTCATGTGCCACCCGCACAAGAACCAGTCCAGGGGCACTGGCAACGATCTTACTTGGCTTGCCGGGTCTTCTCACGCACAGCCCATTTCCAAAGGTCTCGGTCCGTAGTCATCGCCTCGGTGAGGCCCAATGTACGAAGGTCTTGCCTCACCACCTCAGCCCAGGTCTTCCTGGGCCTACCTCTTCCACGGGTTCCCTCAACTGTTAGGGTGTGGCACTTTTTCACGCAGCTATCCTCCTCCATTCTCACCACATGTCCATACCAGCGCAATCGTCTCTCTTGCACGCCACAACTGATGCTTCTAATGTTCAGCTTTTCTCTCAAGATACTTACACTCTGACGGGTATTCACATTGACATTACACATCCAACGGAGCATACTGGCTTCATTCCTTGCGAGCTTACGTATGTCCTCAGCAGTTACAGCCCATGTTTCACTGCCATGTAGCATGGTTGTTCGTACGCATGCGTCATACAGTCTGCCTTTTACTCTGAGTGAGAGTCCCTTTGTCGCCAGCAGGGGTAAGAGCTCTCTAAACTTTGCCCAGGCTATTCTTATTCTAGCAGCTACACTTTCAGCGCACCCACCCCCACTACTAACTTGGTCGCCCAGATAGCGGAAGCTATCGACTACCTCTAGTTTTTCACCCTGGAATGAGATAGAAGAGATGTATATTTGCCCGGATTAAGCTAGGATTATTAAGTGATCAAGTGCTTTATTCTAAACCAAAATAAGTAACATCGACATCAGATATGAGCGAAATCCGTTGAAATTGGTTTAGCTGAAAATGGTTTGCTGGCAATTTGATTGGGAAATCCCATAAGGAATTAGATTATTAGTTATTTCCACTCGTTGACTGCTTTTTTTAAAGTTGCATTAGAGTTCTGCATAGGAGAAGGTTGATCTGAAGGTTTGCATCGGGGATCTGGATTGTAGTAACTTAGGAAAACTTACCAACAGCCTTAACCAAAAAATAAGGGGCATGTCCCTTCTAGGTTAACTCTATGAGCAACTTAGCCAATCACTGCTATCAGCCGAGTGAACATTGTTGTTGGAGAATATGTAAAACATGTTTTTAAATCTCAAATTTACCATGAAAAATTCCAGCTAAATCTTTAGATAACACTCGCACGATTTTCACTAGGAAAAAAATATATCGGATTTTTTGTGTGGAATCAACTAACCTGGTCTGCTAATATACTACAAAACCATTTTTGTGGTCAGAAAAACCGGTTGGGGTGTGCTGAAATCCTCGGAATTTCACTTCCCCCACACATTGATCTTTTCACCATCTATTTTTCAATGTATGGGGGAAAATGCGGAGATTAAGAATATGGATGAAAATTTTTGGATCTTTCTGATTTGGCGGTCACCATTTTTTATTTAGTTTTTATTTAGTGTTTTCTACTGAAACACTTTAAAACTTCGTATACTTGTATATTTTGTCTTATAGAACCGAGAAAAATTTTTATATTCGAAGTTATTTCATCTTAAAAGTTGTTGTATTTCGGTAATTTCAACCAATCACTGACGTCTATTGAGGTGAAAAGAATTACTGCTGTGGATTGTCAACAACATGTTGTGGCGGTGTAATGGGATTTTTTCCTTTGAATAAAATTAGTGCCGTTGTTTGTCAACAACAACTATCGGCGGTACTGTTATTTATGACATCATTCGTGCGTTTGTACTGGTTTTAGCTTTAGGGTTAGGATTCGGGTTTTAGAGTTAGGGTTATGAGTATTTTTCCCAAATTTCGTGAAAAATTTGTGGCGGTGTATTGAACAGATTTTCACCAAATTTGGCAAAAATACTCATAACCCTAACCCTAACTCTAAAAAATGGTGTCTGCCAAATGAGAAGGATCCCCTAACCCTAACCCTAACCCTAAAACGCTAAAGCTAAAACCAGTACAAACGCACAAACAATGTTATAAATAACAGTATCGCCAATAGTTGTTGTTGACAAACAACGGCACTAATTTTATTCAAGGGAAAAGATCCCATTACAACGTGTTGTTGACAATCCACAGCGGTAATTGTTTTCACCTCAATAGACGTTAGTGATTGGTTTAAATTACCGAAATACGACAACTTTAACACGAAATAACTTTTAAAATATAAACTTTTCTCAACAACACTAAGAGTAAAAGATGTTTTATATGACACAATATACCAGTGTCCCAAGTTTGAAAGTGTTTCATTAGAAAACAAATGGTGTCAGCCAAATCAGAAGGATCCAAATCTTTTTTAAATCTCAAATTTACCATGAAAAACTCCAGCCAAATTTTTAGATAACACTCGCACGATTTTCACTAAGAAAGAAAAAAAATCAGATTTTTTGCGTGGGATCAACTATCCTGGTCTGTTAATATGCTATAAAACCCTTTTTGTAGTCCGAAAAATGGGTTGTGGTGTGGTGGAAGCCTTGGAAATTTTACCCATTTATATTGTGTAATTCACTGACAAATTGTTACATACCTCTTTGTTTCATTGTTGTTAAATAAATGGATTGTCTATAAACTTTTTTCTTCGGCGTGAAATATAAACAAAACTCTTTCACTCCCAAAGTAGTATGTGTGTGAGAGTGAGAGAGGGGAGAAAAATGAACAATTTAAAATAAATAAAAGATTTTAAATAAATATATTTTAATCGTTGTGTGAAAAAGTATATAATCTCATTATAAAATATAGTGTCTTTGAAAAACATCTTATATTTGAAACTATATCTCATGTTTAAGGGGAAAAAAGCATTTTACATTTTACACTTACTCTGTCTTCCTTACTAAACATCTACCTTTTCTTTCGTTAGACGCTTTCTGTCTCCCTCTCCCACTTTTTCTTTACTGTTTTTGTTAGACGCTGACAAACAATCTCTATTTCTCCCTCACTCCCCTTCTGACACACACACACATACATCAACACACAATTTCTCTCTCACCTTCATGCGCATACACACACTTTCACTTCGCCATGTTAGCAAACTTCAAAATTGATAAAAGTTATGGTTGAAAATCGATTTTTACATCTATACGCAGGTGCTTCTGAGAGAAAAAGTTGACGAAAATGCAGATAGGGTCATGATGAATGTCCTCCTAAAATTGGAGCGACATGCGTGCTAATTTGTGGACGTGCATAAATTACATTCACGTGTACACACACATCCTGCCTTTTATATATACAGATATATATATATATATATATATATATATATATATATATATACACACACACAGAGATAGATGTATATATATATATATATATACACACACAGAGAGATAGATGTATATATATATATATATATATTATATACAGTTTCAGTTGAAAGCTGTGGCCATGCTGATATATATATATCATCATCAACATCGTTTAACGTCCACTTTCCATACTAGCATGGGTTGGACGATTTGACTGAGGACTGGTGAACCAGATGGCTACACCAGGCTCCAATCTGATCTGATAGAGTTTCTACAGCTGGATGCCCTTCCTAACGCCAACCACTCCGAGAGTGTAGTGGGTGCTTTTACGTGCCACCGACACTAGGGCCAGTCAGGCGGTACTGGCAACGACCATGCTCAAAAGGTGTTTTAACATGCTACTTGCACAGGAGCCAGTCTGATATATATATATATATATATATATATATATATATATATATATACATACACACACACACACACATATATACATGCATACATACATTTATATACATAAATATATACTTATACATACATATATATATATATATATATACACACATATATATATGCATAAATATGTATATACATATATATATATACATACATATATACATATATATACATATAAATCTATATATATCCCTCTATACATATACATCTATACATATACATCTACATATATACACGTATATATACACATATATACACATGTATATATAAAATACACTGCTTTATTTTGAGATTGCTAGTGTTAACAATACCCGCAAATAAAATACAGATTGGAGTTATAGTGAGCTATATTCTGCTTAATAATCTTAATGGAGGCAATGCAAGCAGAAACTAGAACATAATTAATAACCAGGATGAAAATCAAATATATACATATATTCTTCTACATTTATAAAATGGATATAAAAATTCCAAATATATAAATATAAAAATACATATAAATAGATAAATATCGATGTGATACATAAAACACGGTGAATTTCAGATTTAAAAGTTATAATACATTGGTGTAATAAAAATTTGAGATGATAAAACATTAAAAGGATGTACTAAAATACCACAAAAATAATACAAAACTTTTAAAATTCCATTTACATGCCGTTTCAGAGATATGCCAAGTAATATGATATATTTCATATTTTTAAAACTGACACTCCCTTTATCAGGATGTTTTCACACAATACAGAAAAAACAAATACAGAAATACAATTATACAATTACATACCAGCCAACCGAAAAATATTACTTTATTGCCTATACGGGTGTACATAGAGGGAAGAACACAATATGATTTGGGGGTCATATACAACGGATGATATAAAAATTTATAATGACAAAGTGAGAAGAAAACGAATGGGACACAAAAGACAATAACATACAATAAAAGACAATATGGGGTTAAAAAGACAGGTATGCTCTGACCCCAAGAGTCCTGTCTTCTCAACTGACACCTTTGGTAGTCCTTACGATGTGCTCGCGCAGGGCCTTTCACTCCTAACATCCATGCTACATGCGTCCATCTTTTTTTGAACATATACTCTGACAGACACCTCCTTTCCAGTCCCACCTTCCTTTCCAATCCCACCTTCCTTTCAAGGCTGGAGACAAAGCTGTCTGTCACAGTACCTTTCATTCTTGACTTCCACATCACTTCTCTCACAATTGCTACTACAATGAGAAAATAATTCTTACCTTCTTCCGTAAGGAAATCCGGTGGGTTAATTTTTAAGATTGAGCCAGACAACAGCTGTACTCTTCTCCCATCTGATAACAGATGTTCTGCATAAGTCCACACTTCTGATATACCTGGACACTGAACAATAGCGTGCAGGACTGTTTTCACGTCCCGCCCGCATTTTGGACAGGCCAACGGCCCAGGGTGGCCGTGTCTGGTGAGCTTCTCCCGAACGGGTAGGGCTCTTCGGTAACACTGCCAAGTCAAAAACTTTTGTAAGTTATCCAGTGTCTTCGGCCCGAATGTTCTTCGGAACCAGCTGTCTAACTGATTGTCATCGAGATCCTGGGCCCTTCCCAGGGCATCATCATTTCCAGCCTCTACTAGATTACTATAGTAAGCCGCGGCGGTACCAAAACCGCTGGCATTGCCCGAGCCGCAGAACTGGAGGAGAGCCTTGTGTCCCTCCGTATACCAAGTACCCAACCTCGATCTTTGATGAAACCAGTTTTCTCTACCACCAAAACTAGTAAAGCTGGGGAACATCCGTTTAGCGAGCGGAGACCACACCCATTCACCTTCCAGGTAGAGCCAGAGATGCCTCAACCTCAGCACATGCTTGCACATCAACATCCAAGGCATCCCTAACCCACCCTTTAATGGCTTTTGACAGCAGATAGAAGTCTTAGAAGTGGAGTGGAGTTCTTCCACAAAAAGCGAAAGATTTGCCTCTCCAACTTGCTCAACCACGAATCTGGACAAGGAACAATAGTTAGGCGGTAAACGATGACTGATGCGATAAACACATTAGCCACCTCTTCCCTCCCTTTCAAGGATAGCCACCGCCAAGACCAAGTCTTGACTAAGTAGGCTAATTTGCTCGATACCTCTCACCAGTTCTTTTCTATCTGGAGATCTGGACCAAACCAGATTCCTAGCAACTTAACCAGGCCCTCCATCCAGCGTCCTACAATGCTATTCGAAGGCATCGTCTTGTCCCTCCAGGTGCTGAGTTGCAATCCGACTGATTTTTCCTGATTAATTTTTGCTTCTGCCACCATCTCGTAAACCTTGATGGTTTTTGCCTCCTTTCTGTAGGTATTCCATCTTGGTCATGATGATAGAGATATCGTTCGCGTATGCTGTAACCGATCTTCCACCTCCTGGATTCATTGGGATGCTACTCAGCTTTCACAGTAATAGCTCGAGGGCCACCACGTATAAAAGCAGAGAGAGTGGACACACTTGGCGAACCAACCGTTTGATATAGAACGGCTTTGAAAGAAAGCTGTTCACCCAAACGATTGAGTCAATGTTGTCGCACAACTGTATGATCCATCTGAGGAAACCAAAACCCACAGAAACCAGGTAATGATGGTCCACCCTATTGAATGCTTTAGCTTGGTCTAAATGGACCAGTGCTCCATCTTTGCCAGAATTATTACTGTACCCTTCTATGGTGTAGCGTATAAGATGAAGATTATCCTGGATGGTTCTGCCAGAGACCGCACAGGTTTGTGCTTTCCTGATCAGGCCACCCGTGACACGTGTCAATCTTTTTGGCCAAAATCTTCATCTCTGCGTTCAGTAGAGTGATGGGCCTAAAATTATCATCCCCCTTGTCCAGGTCCTCCCTGAGCAGCGTAACCACTCCCCGGCGCACAGATATGGGAATTCACCCATTCTGTTGCCAGTTCGTGTAAACGCTAGCCAGCATGTGCCCGAACAAGTCTGGCATACTTTTATATAGCTCGTAAGGTAGACCATCGAGTCCTGGCACCTTACCACCGCTGCAATCAGCTATGGCCCCAATCACTTCCTCAGGTGTGATCGACCCCTCACAGCTCTCTGCATCCTGCCCCGAGAGGCGCGGCAGCCTGGCGAGGAAGTCTGTAAGGTCTGTCCTCCTATCTGTTCCATCGCTCCCCCCGAAAATCTGGGCAAAGTGCTCCTGAAAAGTCTGACACATCTCCTCAGGTTCGTTTATCAATTTACCTTGCGCATTCGTCAAAGATCAAATTGTGGAACCATTACCACGTTGAGCCTCCACAACACGTGCCCATCCAGCAGCCTTGATTCCTTCGCTCCCTGTTGCACAAAGTCTAGCTCTGACGATACACCCCATGTGCTTGCCTTCGAGGTGCTGGTTTACCTCCAGTCTCTTCACCTTCACCTGGTATACGTCGCCAGTTCTCATGGCTTTCTCTAGGGCCTTAACTAGTTCAATTTCTTTCCTACGCCCTCTAAACCTGTACTATATCTAATAGACTCAAACCTGTACTATATCTGATAGACTCAAATTTAATGGCTCTTTTGAGAGTGTACCACCATTTGTTATTAATAATGGAACCGGTCAATGCCCTCTGTATTAATGACTTAATCCGGTTCCTGTACTCCTCAATCGCCAAAAGGGACTTATTGAGTTTCCAGTAGCCGGATCCCTTACTACGTAACTTATCTGGGTACAGTTTACAAGTGACCATCTTGTGGTCGCTGTAACTGACCAGAGGATATTGTGGACACATAACTATATCTTTATCTAGTTTTCTAATAAGAATCCTATCTATGTAAGATCTAGAAGATCCGTTGCTATTTGACCATGTCCACAATGGAGCATCTGAGAATTCTAGTCTGTAGGGATCTACTAGCTGAAAGCGACTTAGTAGATCCCAGAAGCCAATGTTAGGTCTCCTATCCAAATAAGAGCCAACACTATCCACCCACACATCGAAAATAGTGTTAAAGTCTCCTAACACAAGTAGTGAATGTGATGTGCCTAGAAACTTCTCCAAATCTCAGTAATAATCAGTCTGACTCAAATTGGGTGCATAAACTGCCACCAGCCTGATTTCCTTACCACAACTGAATGTCAGGTCTAGAACGACCAGCCGACCTTCTGGATCAGAAAAAATTAACTTTTTCTCTGAAACTTGGTTTCTTTTAAGTAGGACCAACACCCCACCCCCGCCTCCTGGACGGCTTGGAGAAACGAATTTCTCGTAGCCTTTCAGGAGTGGGAGTAGATCTCTTTGCCCTTTTAACCGAGTTTCAGTAGCAACAATAACATCTAAACATTGTGACCTTATGTCATTTAGGAAACGCCCTTGTTTCCAGCTCAAGGCCAGGCCACGCACATTTAAACATCCTACGTGAACAGCCACGAGATGACTTACCTTTTAATTGGTGTCTGGAGGCAGGTGGGGGGCACCTCCTCTTCTTTTTCCCAGGCTCGTGGCTTCGGAGTGATGAGGCCCTCATACATATTTGTGGAAATGTCCATCCGGGGAGAGCAAACACCTTTCCTAAAGTCATTCGCTAAAATTTTGTACGTCTTATTGTTAGTTTTGTAAATCTCTAAACCTTCTATTTTGTTTTCTGTTTCAATTTTTTCCACGTGATTCATTGCTAGGTGGTTTACTAGATCTCTAGTTGAGATGCGAACCGCCATGTAGCAAACGTCTTCTTTTTTCTTTTCTGGCATTCTAGGTCTTATATTGTCGTGGTTCCGTTTTAGCTTTTTCTTTTTCAGGGGAGGGTGGCTTCATTCTTCCTCTTGTTATGTACCAGAGACCACTCCTCACCTTCTTTTTCTTCTGGCATTGGTGTTGCTTGCGGGGGCCAACGCCACTGGTTCTTTCTCTGCTGGTTCCTTTTCCATATCTTCTTTCTTTTTCTCAGCCTCTTTGGACTTACAATCTGCCCTGCGGTGGCCCTTCTTGCCACACTGGAAGCATCGAGGCTGGTGACCCTCCACCATCACTACCAGACGGGTCTCACCAACATCGATAATTTCTGTAATCTCTTCCAGCATGATTTATTCAGCTTGTATGATTATCTGGATGCTTTGTCCATGCCAGTTGCGTGGCTCCATCACGGCAGCGTCTAATACTGTGATTTTTTTCTTCCGTGCCTATTGTCACTTCCGCGACGAGCCACTCTGGGTCCAGCTCAGGGGGAATATTCATAATATTAACTTCTACCCATATATATGGGCAGAAGCACCACTTCTTCCATTCTCAATGGGTCTACTGTATGGAGCCGGTCTTCCTCTTCTGACTCCATCCTGACCTCTACCTTTGCAAATCGTCTTCCTCTTGATCAGCCTCCACAACATAGTCACTCTTTTTTTCCTTGATTTTATATGTCTTGAAAATTAAGTTGTCTTCTCTCACTCTTCTTGAATGCTCTTTGGAGGGACCACTTTGGTTTCATGTCACTCCCATGTTACTCAAGTTAATTTTTCTTCCGTTTGTTCCTGCCGCAGTGGCGAAGTCTAACTGTTTTTTTGCTTTTTCTTTTTTCTCTTCTATTTTTTCCTTTGTTAGTAGACTTGGTACATCTACATTCTTTTTCGTGGTTGGCGGCTTCATTAATTTTTGTTCATGTTTTCAATTTCTCTTCGTTTGCAGACTCTTTTCATCCAAATCTTCTTCCAGATGTAATTCAACAATTTTCCCATTAGTTCCTCCACCTCGACATCTTGTTTCTTCAGGCTAGCCATAATGCTCACTGCACTGTTTATCTGGAGGCTTGGCCTCCAGATCTATGAGACCCACAGATGCTGCTGTTAGGACTGGATTAACACCCATAGTGACTCTAATGACTAAAAAGATTTTCCTTCCTCTATATAGGATGTTTTTTCATTTTCTCCCAACTGCTTGAAGGTTTATGTTGCTCCAGCCACTTGTGAGTTAACTTTATCCTCATGTGGTAATGAAAAGTGAAAGTGACATCCAATATTTGCTGTAGTTATTTGTCTTTGATTTAACAGTATGTCTATGTATCAACTTTTCTTTCGATCTATGTATCTACTGTCTCTCTCACTTCCTCTGTGTCCCTCCTCTCTCCTGCTTTTAATTTAACAATGTGTGTGTGTATCTACATTTCTTTTGATCTATGTATATACTTTTCTTTTGATGTATGCATCAGTCTACTCTGAAAATACTGATAAACATTTTACTTCTCCCTTCAACTGTAGAAAAGTAACAGTAACATCCACAGCTATTTGCTGAGAGAGAGACAAACAGAGGGAGAGAGAGACAGACAGAGGGAGAGAGAGACAGACAGAGGGAGAGAGAGGCAGACAGAATAACTGTCAGACAGACAGATAGATATATAGATAGGCAACATTTCTTTTTGCAATTTCCATATTCTCAACCCCTTTATCATATATCATTGAAAACGAAAAGTTTTCCAGCGGTTTCTGTATGAGAATGGTTCCATTCTCTTTGATTATTATTTTCTATCCACTCCCTTCCTTCACTCAACCTATCTCTCTAAATCTCTCTCTTCCCCCCTCCCCCTCTATGTCTCCTTGCCTCTAACTGTCCTGCATTCAATGTGTTATGTTTCTCTTACCTCTCAGCACTATCAGTCTCCCCCCTTCTCTCTCTCTCTCTCTCTCTCTCTCTCACTCCCTCTTCCTCCTCTTTGCCTCTCACTTCAACTATACTTCCTCTGCTTCTGTCCCTCCCCTCACTTCCACTTTGCCACTCACTTCAGGCATACCTCCTCTATTTAACACCTTTTATTTCTCTTTTTCTTTGTACCTCTCCCTTCAACCTTTTTACCTCTTCCTTTGAAGTGTGACACACACCGCAGGTATGTACAAAAACAAAAAAAAAACTAAGTATATTAATATTATTAGTAATTGTAATAATAATTACAATAAAAAACTATATTGTAAATAGATTAACTAATCATTTAAATATTGATTTGAACAAATACTCATTTTAGCTATGCCAGTATTGTAAAACAAATTGAATAACAAAAACAATGTGTGTGTAGAGATAGGTGAATGTTTACTTTCTACACTTTTCATGAATAGTGTTGAGCTACAAACTGTGAAGTTTGTTGATATTCCTGTCAACAAATCATTCATTTGCTTTGTGATTTTGAAGACAAGGTAACAAAAAATTTCTTACTTGAAAAATAACTGTACCTTTAACACTTTCGTTACTATATTTCTGACCAAAATACACCCCTCATGAGTTTCAAATTAAATTCTAAAATAATCATGAATTTAGACTAGTCTCATTAAACACCTGTAACTTTTTTATTTATCAACATATTAATGTGATATTCGGAACATAATTAAAGAAAGGGTTCTTAATCAATTCTATTGCATAATTTTTGTCTCAAAGTTCTTCACGTACTGGGGGGGGGGGTGTACTGCTAGTGTCTCTCACATGTAAATATTGGTTCAGCTTCACGAATCGTACTCATTCATAATACTGGAAATATATTCATCGCCAAAAGGTTCCTGGTCGCTCCAGTAATTTGTTATTCTGGGTAACTGTCTAATACCCATAATAATATTTATGGCAAAAAATGCCCGTATTTCATCTACAGTTGCAGGAAACCACAAGCTATCTTTTTTTTTCCGGCTTGTTTACATTCTGCGTAACGGTTTGTTTCCGCAGTAATCATTTCAAACAAGCATGAAAAAGAAGTCTAAAGGTTTCGCTTCCTGAGAAAGACTATGGGTAGACCCTGTTTCCTCAGAAAAATTGTTAATAAAAATATTCTAAAAATCTTTTTCTGGTGTAAAATCATCTTCGCTGTCGCCGTCGCTGCTTTCAGAATCGCTGCTTTCAGTTTTGGATACAGAAATATCCGATTCATTATCGTTCACCACGTGCTTTTGTAGCTCATTTATTCTTTTCTTCGATATCTCCATATCTTCTGTTGAAAAACCTTCAAATTCGGAATCACTGCTTGATAGCATGAAACTCCTCTCCATCTTCAAAGTTGAAAAAAATTAACGCTGCAAAAAATATGGAAAAAAATCTTCCAAAATTCACTGAGTTCAAATATCACGCCAAACAATGTGGGAGACAATAACTCAACTGTTTGCAAAGTGAAATCAGGTGTTTTAACGAATGTACTAACGAGATTTGGGTTCAAATATACATTTAAATAACAACGGGTACGCTTGGCCGGCTACAGCCGGGTTAGTCTTATGAACCAAAAAATTTTTCGGCCGGCTACGGCCGGGTTAGTAACGAAAGGGTCAATGAATCTGCAGCATAAATCCACATGTTTGAGCTGCAGCAGTGTGGTCTTTGGTGACAAGTCCAACTGAAATTTTCACTAGATTCAAGTTCATCTTATCAAATTGGAAACTACTATTCTCCAGGTCAGTCCTCCATTTGTACACAAAACTGGCACCTCATACCTGCCCTATACACATAAGTTTACACTTCAATATTTTAACATACCTCTGATTTTGAGGTATTTCTCTACCACTTGATGTCAATACATTTAGACATCATCACCACACATGATAACAAATACTCTAAACATAAGCATTTGAATGATTTCAATGCAGCATAATATGCCCACAAAATACTTCTTCCCTCTATTTAATAAAATTAATTTTTTTAGGTTTTAAAATAAATTTGATCCAAGAGATGCAATTTTTTAGATTTTAAAATGAATTTGATCCAAGAGATGCAATTTGTTTTAAATACTCCTTCAAGCTGAAACTAATATTCACATTCAAATAATGTTTCCTCAAATAACCTCTTGTTATCAGTAGCATGTATGTACATACATATCATCATCATTATTTTATGTCCATTTTTCCATGTTTACATGAGTCAGATAGCAGTCACTGAAGCATATGTTTTATGATCAGATGCCTTACTTGTCACCAATCTTTACCTATTTTTCCTTAATTGTTGAACATCATGAAAGATTGGAAACAAAAAAATACTTGTATGATAGTAGCACTAATTTACAACTATCACATGATTTCAAGTCAATCATACACATACACTACACAAAGATCCACTCACAAAGCTGTGGTTAACCCAGGACTAAATTAGGTGACACTTGATTGAGATGTCATGCAATGGGACTGAACTCAAAACCATTTGCTTAGGAAGTAAATTCTTAACCACACAGCAATAAAACATGATGAACATGATTGCTCTACTGTGTTTAACATTAATTCTATATTTCTCATCTGTTTTAGGTTGGTCAATGCAGACATAAATTTTTATGAAAACAGCATGAAACAATTAAAAGGAATTACTGATATAATTAATGATTTGCAAACAGTTTGGAACACAAACCATGAGAGATGACTACTCCTTAATTAATTAATTTTATCTCAAACATTTATTGAAATAAACTGTTTGGTTAACAAGTTTTGTTGATTAATCTAGTAAAATTAAAATAATTATGCTAAATTTGTTTTTGTTAATTATTTTTGTGAATTTTTAACAAGTCTGTGACTATATCTGTGATCTTCATCTTGTTTTATAGAGACATAGTGTACTGAGGATGTTCCAACCCTGATCATTCTGTCTTTTATTCATGCATAGGGCATCTAGGACTACACTACCTAATAAATTGTAGTTATTCTTGTTTAATGCCTGATCTGTTTAACCCTAACCTGTGATCAAATATGTTCTGTGACTAACCCAACTTTCATTTAGTACAACTAGGACTACAGTACCTAATGCAATTTTGTCAATGGTCTTTGTTTAAAGATGTTTCCACTATGACCATCTCATCTTTTATTCATACATAGTGTATCTAAAATTACATTAATGTATAGTATAGTAATGAGTATTCATGGCTTTAGATAGTAAACAACAAGGAGCTAAAAGATGGAGCTGGTGCTACTGTTTTTGCAGTCACTACTGCAATTACTTTAATTGTTGGAGCTGTTTTGCAGTAATAATGTCATCAAAGTATTTCGTATTATGTTGACTGCATCACTGTTTCTTCTCTAAATTGGAAGAGAAATTTCATGTATGGAAACCTTGAATCAAAGGGCCTTAAAGTTAAGACCAAAGTTGTTGTTAGCAAGAAGACAGATAAGACTCTCTTTCCATCAGGTAAAATGACCCTGCTCAATATGTAGGAAAGGAGCGGGTAGTAATTCCATTTGTTGCACCCAGTGTAAGCTATGGTCACACATATATCATTGCAGTGGAATCACAGATGCAGTGGAATCACAGATAGATTAACAGATAAGGTTACCTCCGTGTGTGGCAGATGTGCAGGAATGATAAGCACCCAGAGCATACGGGACTTAGACTCCCTCAAATGCCCAGGAGGCTCTCTTGAGGTAGTAGATAGTTTCTGTTACCAAGGTGACAAAATTAGCAATGGGCGTGGATGCTCTGAAAATGTTGTTTTTAGAATAAGAATAGGATGGAGGAAGTTCAGAGAGCGACTACCTTTGTTGGCAATGAAAGGACTCTCTCTCTCTCTCAGAATGAACAGTAGATTGTATGATGCTTGTGTACAAACGACTATACTCCAAGGTAGTGAGACATGGGCTCTGAATGCAGAGGACATGCATAGACTAGAGAGAACAGCTGTAAACCAATGAAATTCAGAAGATAATCATTTATTCCTTTCATCTCTCTTATTACCATGCTATACTCAGCTGACACTTCATTCTGAAACATATATTGAGTTCTACATTGGATTATTAGTCTTGCAATGCCTAAGCAAAATACACACACACACACACACACACACACACACACACACACACACACACATATATATATATATATATATAAGAAATCCAGAGGTTCTCAGTATAGAAGACACTTAGTAGCACTCATATGTCTTTACAGGGGATCAATTTCACAGGGTAAAGAATGTCTATAAGAAGGATCAAGTTGAGTGGATATAGAGGCAATTATGCAGATAAACAAATTAGATCATCATCATTTAACGTCTGTTGTCCATGTTGCCATGGGTTAGATATATTAAATATAATAATTTGGATATAAAATACAAAGTATGTGTACATGCAAAACGAGAGAAAACAAAAAGGTGAAGCTTTCAGACGATAAATATTTAAGTATAAATATATAGATATGCTAGCGGAGATACCCAGTGTTGCGCAGGATTAAAATGGCATACTTTTTTATTCTTTTACTTGTTTCAGTCATGTGACTGCGGCCATGCTGGAGCACAGCCTTTAGTCGAAGAAGTCGATCCCAAAATTTATTCTTTGTAAGCCAAGTACTTACTCTATCAATATCTTTTCCGAACTGCTATGTTACAGGTACATAAACACAGCAACATCAGTTGTCAAGCAATGGTTGGGGTACAGACACACACACACACATATATACAACAGTCTTCTTTCAGTTTCCATGTACGAAATGCACTCACAAAGCTTTGGTCTGCCTGAGGCTATAGTATACACATGCATACATTTATGTATATGTATATATATATATATATTATGGAGATGTACTTGCATAGCAAGTGACCTGATCTGAGATCATGTGCTGAAACAAAAGTAATTGCAGCATGGAAGGTGTTTATAAGCCATTTAAAAACACACAAAAAAACGGTTTTTGTGTGTTTTTAAATGGCTTATAAACACCTACACTGCAATTGTTTATATTAGGTTGTCAAGAAAGTTCTTGCAGAATTTTTAATTTTGGTTTTAAATTATGTATTTTCAAATTAATTTTCGCTAAATTACTTTGACTTTATATATCATTTTAAAGCCCGTTTTTCGCTCTCTCTAATTGTGTTACTCTTTTTCTTTTTAAATAATATTGCCATTTTTTCCGGAGCGTTGAATACAACATGGACAAAAAGCAAATTCGCACAATTTTCTTATTCCAGTTCAAGCTAGGCCGAAAAGCTGCTGAAACAGCTCGCTTTATCAATGATGCATTTGGCCCAGGAACCACTAATGAACATACAGCACAATGGTGGTTCAAGAAATTTCATAACGGTGACAAGAGTCCTGAAGATGATAAGCGTAGTGGTCGGCCATTGGATGTTGACAACGACCAGCTAAGAGCCTTAGTTAAAGCCAATCCACTCACAACTCTTCAAGAGCTTGCTTCTGAATTAGATGTAACATATACGACAATTTCCAACCACTTGAAAGAGATTGGAAAAACAAAAATATGAATTGAACGGCAACCAAAAAAAAAACGTCGTTTTGAAGTGTCATCTTCCTTTCTTTTATCAACAAGAACAACTTGTTTCTCAACCAGATTGTGATTTACAATGAAAAATGGATTCTTTATGACAACCAGCGATGCTCAGCTCAGTAGTTGGATGCTGATGAAGCTCCACGACACTTCCTGAAGCCAAAGTTGTATCAAGAGAAGGTCATGTTTGGTGGTCTGCAGCTGGTCTCATCCATCGCAGCTTTTTAGATCCAGGTGAAACCATTACGGCAGAGTACTGTCAGCAAATGGATGAAATGCATAAGAAACTCCGACAACAGCAGCCAGCATTGGTCAATAGAAAAGGACCAATTCTTCTCTACGACAATGCTCAGCCACATGTCGCACAACTGACCCCGCAGAAGTTGAATGAATTGGGCTATGAAACTCTGCCTCATTCACCATACTTACCAGACCTCTTGCTTACCGACTACCACTTTTTTAAGCATCTCGACAACTTCCTGCATGAGAAATGCTTCAAAAACCAAGACAATGCCAAACATGCCTTCAACAACTTCATCACCATCAGAACACAGCATTTTTACGCTACTGACATAAATAAACTTGCTTCACGTTGGCAAAAGTGTGTTGATTCTGATGGTGATTATTTTGATTAATAAAGTTTTGTTTGAGCCGAGATACGTGCATCTGAATTTAAAGGTTAAAAACCACAAGAACTTTCTTGACAACCTATTTATACATATATATATACTGTTGCATTTGGGGATGCTCATGTTTCTCAGTTTAGCGAATAACACACGCACTATATATTTGGTGTTCACTTGCATCAGCTTTATTTTATATTAATCGTATTTCAGCCAGAGTTCTTTCATCACACTTCTGTGACCTCATCAGTGGTCCTTTGCTTTCTTCTTTCTTTTTTGTGTGTCTTTCCTTACTAATGCTCAGCCATTTTGTATCTCTATTGTATGTGTCTCTATTTGCGCATGCGTATACCCCTGTGTGTGTGTGGGAATGTGTCTGTATTATCAGTATCCCCTGTTTCTACACATTTGTTTAATTTGTTTTTATTTTGTTCATGTGTTTATATCTACTTTATTCTTGCTTTTTTTGTATTTAATTCCATTTATTTATCTGTGTATTATATTATATTCATTGCATTATATTATATTCATACTAAACATAGACACAGGGGTATATGCATGTGCAAATACAGACACATACAATAGAGATACAAAATGGTTGTTCATTAGTAAGGAAAGACACACAAAAAAGAAAAAAGAAAGCAAAGGACCACTGATGAGGTCACAGATTACTATAAAATAAAGCTGAAGCAAGTGAACACCAAATATATAGTGCGTGTGTTTTTACTGGCTAAACTGGCAACATGACCATCCCCAAATGCAACAATATCTGTTTTGACACACGAATTCACATCAAGAATCTTGGAAACTGAATATATAAACGTATATATATATATATATATATATATATATATATATATATATATATATAGGAGAGTATTGTAGTTCGCTTGAAGCATTGTGTATTGTTTGTAAAGAATAAAAAGTTTAGGAAGGTATAACAATGCAATATAGAACAAAAAATGGACTGTATACTTGTTGTAACTTGGTAAACTGTAGTCCAATGATATTTCGGAATTAGAATTCCTTCTTCAGATCTTCTAATTCCGAAATATCATCGGACTACAGTTTACCAAGTTACAACAGGTATACAGTCCATTTTTTGTTCTATATTGCATTGTTATACCTTCCTAAACTTTATATATATATATATATATACTAGTTTAAAATTTATTAATAAGGGTAGAAATTGATATTAAACAATTAAAACCAGTGGTCTAGCATATTAAAAAAATCCAAAGATTAAAATTATATTACATACAAAAATAAGAGGAATGACCAGCAAAAGTGGACTCCTATATGCTAGAAATAGATGTCGAATCATCTAACCACAAAAAATATGTTCTCAGTAAAAATTTAGCGACACAGCAGACTGTAAAAGGGCAAGACAAATGAAAAAATACTAAATAAAAATAAAAAAACGATTAACCTACGTACCATGGTTTCACCTGTTAAAATTTACATAAGTAAATATCTGCAGGCTCATCAGCGTAGTCTGTCGATTTATAAAATATAATTTCCAGAACTAGACACAAGACGTCCACCCAAAAGGGAGCACGTGTAGAGTTCTACAAATTACATTCAGTGTATCCTTTCAAATGTCTTCAATCTGGCGTGCTGAGTCCGGAAATAACTCTGCAGTTAATAAATTTTTGCAGCTAATTTACCGGTTTGAGAACATCATTATTTGAAATTTATGAGAACATTATTATTTGACATTGCTTAGAAAATATTTTTCATTTTTAACCTCGTATATAGTATGAACTAGGAATTTTTACCTTTAAATTTTGGGGAAAAAAATGCGGATTATACTCGAGGATTTACGGTACATATACGTAATTTTATTTTTGTGTACGTTTGTTACACATATTCAGTCACCTATCTTTCTTCTTTCTCTCTTTTTCGTTCCTTACGAGAAGTATCCTCTCCCTGTTCGTTACGTCTATAGCGTCTTATATCAATGCGTTCCTTTCCTTGCTGTTACATTTAAATCCTTTTTTTTCTTTTTCCCCCCTCCCTACGTTTTTATTTCTCATCTAGCTTGTCTGTTATAACGTCTATATGTATACACCAAGTGATTTTCGCATGCAAGCATGATTGCGTACATGTGCATTTGTGTGCGTATATTTATGTATTATATATATATATGTCTGTAAATGTATGTTGTCTATGTGCATCTATCTGTGTTTTTTTATGTATATATATGTATATTTTAGATGGTCTAGTTGTAAAATATTTATGTAATGGAACATGTAAATTTTAATCTTAATTTTAATGTATTAATTGATTTATATTTCGTATATAATTATTTACAATGTGTATTTTGAATCCGCTCTTTGATTTAAGGTTTTCCTCAATTTTTATAATAGGACGAGTTTTTATTGAATTCATTTATTTTGTTCATTGAAAGGACCAATAAAACAAATCCATTTTTAAAGGGTATCCTTTAACTAGTTTTGATCATATTGTTATTTCGGTTCTATTTTAACAAAACTGTCCGATGAACGGGAACGTGAAACTCTGAGTAAAAGCTTTGGTTATATTTTCTGCTGCTTTTAAATAAAGCATATTACTCTACCTCTAGTATTTGAGTACTCTTTTTTCCACCTTGTGCTTATGTGCTTTACAGATTTATGTACTTACTCTAGTATATATATAAAAATAAGAGGAATAACCAGCAAAAGTGGACTCCTATATGCTAGAAATAGATGCCGAATCATCTAACCACGAAAAATATGTTCTCAGTAAAAATTTAGCGACACAACAGACTGTAAAAGGGCAAGACAAATGAAAAAATACTAAATAAAAAAACGATTAACCTATATACCATGGTTTCACCTGTTAAAATTTACATAAGTAAATATCTGCAGGCTCATCAGCGTAGTCTGTCGGTTTATAAAATATAATTTCCAGAACTAGACACAAGACGTCCACCCGAAAGAGAGCACGTGTAGAGTTCTACAAATTACATTCAGTGTATCCTTTCAAATGTCTTCAATCTGGCGTGCTGAGTCCGGAAATAACTCTGCAGTTAATAAATTTTTGCAGCTAATTTACCGGTTTGAGAACATCATTATTTGAAATTTATTAATAAGGGTAGAAATTGATATTAATCAATTAAAACCAGTGGTCTAGCATATTAAAAAAATATTCGTAGATTAAAATATTACATACAAAAATAAGAGGAATGACAGACTACGCTGATGATCCTGCAGATATTTACTTATGTGAATTTTAACAGGTAAAACCATGGTACGTAGGTAAATCGTTTTTTTTTTTTATTTAGTATTTTTTCATTTGTCTTGCCTTTTTACAGTCTGCTGTGTTGCTAAATTTTTACTGAGAACATATTTTTCGTTGTTAGATGATTCGGCATCTATTTCTAGGTGTCCACTTTTGCTGGTCATTCCTCTTATTTTTGTATGTAATATAATTTTAATTTTCGGATTTTTTTAATATGCTAGACCATGGTATATAGGTTAATCGTTTTTTTATTTAGTATTTTTTCATTTGTCTTGCCCTTTTACAGTCTGTTGTGTCGCTAAATTTTTACTGAGAACATATTTTTCGTGGTTAGATGATTCGGCATCTATTTCTAGCATATAGGAGTCCACTTTTGCTGGTCATTCCTCTTATTTTTATATATATACTAGAGTAAGTACATAAATCTGTAAAGCACATAAGCACAAGGTGGAAAAAAGAGTACTCAAATACTAGAGGTAGAGTAATATGCTTTATTTAAAAGCAGCAGAAAATATAACCAAAGCTTTTACTCAGAGTTTCACGTTCCCGTTCATCGGACAGTTTTGTTAAAATAGAACCGAAATAACAATATGATCAAAACTAGTTAAAGGATACCCTTTAAAAATGGATTTGTTTTATTGGTCCTTTCAATGAACAAAATAAATGAATTCAATAAAAACTCGTCCTATTATAAAAATTGAGGAAAACCTTAAATCAAAGAGCGGATTCAAAATACACATTGTAAATAATTATATACGAAATATAAATCAATTAATACATTAAAATTAAGATTAAAATTTACATGTTCCATTACATAAATATTTTACAACTAGACCATCTAAAATATACATATATATACATAAAAAAACACAGATAGATGCACATAGACAACATACATTTACAGACATATATATATATAATACATAAATATACGCACACAAATACATATGTACGCAATCATGCTTGCATGCGAAAATCACTTGGTGTATACATATAGACGTTATAACAGACAAGCTAGATGAGAAATAAAAACGTAGGGAGGGGGGGGAAAAGAAAAAAAAGGATTTAAATGTAACAGCAAGGAAAGGAACGCATTGATATAAGACGCTATAGACGTAACGAACAGGGAGAGGATACTTCTCGTAAGGAACGAAAAAGAGAGAAAGAAGAAAGATAGGTGACTGAATATGTGTAACAAACGTACACAAAAATAAAATTACGTATATATATGTACCGTAAATCCTCGAGTATAATCCGCATTTTTTTTCCCAAAATTTAAAGGTCAAAATTCCTAGTTCATACTATATACGAGGTTAAAAATGAAAAATATTTTCTAAGCAATGTCCGAGTCTCTATTTGCTGTCTCGTAACCTTTATTCAGACGCATTTTGTGATGTCGGGCATGAAAATACCTTAAGCTAAGCCTGAAAGCAATGAAGTCATAAAAGAATCATCCATAACTTGCAGTAAGCAACATTTATTAAAATAAAAGTATTCAGAACACAGAATAACCTGTAACAAAAAGAATTTGTAAACATATTTGCATTTCCATATAACAGTTAAGAACATTACCATTATTGTATTACGCATGCACGGAAGTGTTTGTTCGACTAGGTGCTGCTGGCTTAATTACGCACAAATTGCGCTAAATAGTTCATCCTGCTGTTTGTATTGGCAGTTTGCATAGTTACCATGGCAAACAATAAATATGTAATTAAATACCGGTATTAAATGTTTGAACTACTGTGGGTCTTTACTAGGGTTTTTTATAAGCGGGATTTAAACCTGTACATTAATCTTCAATAAAACATTTTATACATTACATGCCCATAAAATGCCTCATAGATCTTATTCAGCTATGTTTAAGCTTGAAGTTATATCATATGCTGAAGAGTATGGTAATAGGGCCGCTGAAAGAAAATTTGATGTTGACGAAAGCAATGTCAGGTTATGGAGAAGATATAAAGATGAAATTAAACAGATGCCAAAGATAAAGAAGGCAAGAAGGAGAAAAAAAGCCAAACATCCTAAGCTTGAAAAAATTTTGCTTGAGTGGGTAGAGGGAAGAAGATTTGGTGGAATAGCCATTAATACAGTACATTTGAGGTTACAGGCAAAACTCATTGCTAAAAAGATAAAACTTAATGAGTCGGGATTTAAAGCATCACATGGCTGGGCCAGTAACTTTATGTCAAGGCATGACTTGTCTATTAGGAGGCGAACCCACATTTCACAAAAGTTACCAGCTGATATTGAAGAGAAGTTAATGAACTTTCAAAAGTTTATTATTAAAATGCGACGGAAAAAGGATTACCCATTGTCATTGATTGGTAATGCGGACCAGACCCCATTAACTTTTGATATGCCTGTAGATAGCACAATAGATTTCAGTGGTACATCGTCAATTACAATTAAAACCACAAGCCATGAAAAAAATCGTTTTACCATCATGTTAGCTTGTATGGCTGACAGTACCAAACTTAAACCGTATATAATATTCAAACATAAAACAGCACCCAAAAACGTGAAATTTTCAACAGGGATTATTATTAGATATCAACAAAAAGGCTGGATGGATGATGAGTTATTTAGAGATTGGATTGACACTGTATGGGGAAATTGTCCTGGTGGAGCAATTAAACAGAACAACTTGCTTGTACTAGATGCTTTTAGTTGCCACAGAAGTGAAGGTAAACTCAAGCATTTAAAAAAAACGTCACAAAACAGATGTTGGTATCATTCCAGAGGGTATGACCTCCATATTGCAGCCATTAGATGTCTCTATTAACAAACCGATTAAAAACAAATTGCGTGATTTATGGACTGAATGGATGTTGACTGGAGAAAAGTCGTTCACTAAAGGTGGAAGGCTTCGCGCTCCCAACCTGACGTTATTACTGTTATTTCTTTATTTTCTGCAAACAAAGTGCACAAAAAAGCTACACGTTTGCATTATGTTATATATGCAATAATAATAAAGGACGTTACTGTATTTATGTTTACAAACCAAGGACATTATATAGACCTCTTTGACTCAAGTTAGAGAAGGGATGCGTATTATACACAAGGTTTAGGTTTTTCAGAGGTACAGCTCCCTAAAAATCCCTTGCGTATTATACTCAAGGGCGGACTATACTTGAGGATTTACAGTATACAAAAGTGTATATTAGCATAAATACACATATAAGATTACATATATAACATATAACTGCTGTTTATCATTAGGCCTAACTCATCGTAAGGTAAATACCATCATGACCGATATCCAAAATACAGTGGAGAAGGCTAGCCACTGGATTTGGTTAAAAAGAGACGATGAGCAATGGCTAGAGAAATATTGAGCTTTGTTTTTAATAACCAGTTGATCTAGCAAACGGGGCCTCATATCAGTGAGGGGGTGCACATTGATGCCGTCGAGAGGTAGGCCCCGAAACGGCGCGCATTCTCTCCTGATGACCCCATACACTTGCTGGCTTCCGGTATGTGGAGTTCTCGACTGGTAGCACTTGCATGTTTGCAAGACATCATATATAGAAATATGCATGCAAATACACTTTCATACAAATATAAGCAAATACATGCACACATATACATCCATGTATGTATGTGCAAAAGTATAAACATACACGCTTACTTACACATATACATATGCATGCCTACAATACAGACAACCACATAAAAACATATCTAGATCCTGACGTATATATACAAACAACATTTTTAAAAAACTGTTGAGTTTATAATAATAAAATTCAGATAAAAGACATGCAAAATAGAACACCCTATATCGAATTGTCTAAAAATTAAATGATTTTTTTTTCTATAGTTTCAGCTCAGAGCTAAGGCCATGCCGATGCACCGCTGTTTTGTTACACTGTTATGACTGAGAGCCTCTTCCAATATGTGGCACTTGGTGAAGAATGGAGTTTGATGTAGCTACCCTCATTTGCACCTCTTGCCGTGAAATTGACGATATTCATCTACCTACATTACTAAGTTCCTAAGAATGATTGGATGATTGGATTCTTTGCCAATATAAGATAGCTTATCATTAGGCTTACGGTAAGGTTTGTATTTATCCGACTCTAAATCTAAATTTACATCTAAAGGCGATCTTTCAATACCAGTACGAAAAAGGCCGATCTTTGGTAAAGATCGCCGAAGACACTTTTTACGGAAAAGGCCGATATTTTGTACTGGTATTGAAAGATCACCATAAAAACATGTACGCAAAAAACATAAACCGTAAAACATTCACATTTGCCGCAAAACTTGAATATACAAATGAGTTATATATGTATGTACATAAATACACCCTCCTGTTTGCCAAACACATCTACACCTGCAGATATATAAACGTATATACATACATACAGTGGGGGGAAATAAATATTCGTATATGTCAAAATTCTTTATTTATTTAATTTCTAATGAACATAAATGGGATATACCAATATTATATTTGCATACACATGCATAAACTAAGAATATGCAAAAGAAACTAATAAATTATAGTAACTAATGAATTTATATACAAATATAAATATTTAGGGGTGAAAAAAGTATTCGTACAGAACATAAATAACTGATAATTCTGATTTAATACTTCGTAGCATAACCATTATTCAGTTCCACTTCAACCAAATTGACAAATTTTCTTCAAATCTGGAATGCACATTGGGGCTCTTGAATGAGTTTTAATTTTCAAATAATGCCATAAATTTTCAATGGAGTTCAAGTCAGGTGACTGGCTTGGCCATTCTAATAATTTTATATTGTGATTGACAATCCATTTTTGGTAGACTTCACCGTGTGCTTAGGGTCGTTATCTTGTCGTAAAACCCACCCTTCACAAAGCTGGAGCTTTTCTACAGAGTCCCATAAATTATTGTTCAAAATATTTTGGTACATCTCTGCATTCATTCTACCATCTATCACATGTAAATTGCCAGTGCCATTTGCAGAGAAACACACCTACACAATGATGTTGCCACCTCCAAACTTTACAGTAGGAATTGTGTTTTTTGGCGAATAGGTGGTATCATCTTTCCTCCAAACATGGCTACGCGAATTTCGTCCAAACAATTCAATTTTCAACTCATCTGTTCAAAGAACATTTTTCCAGAATGTATCAGATTTTAAACGGGCATCTCTATGCCTTTTAGTCAACAGTGGAGTTTTTCTAGAACATGACTTCAGTTCATTCCTATGAAGTTCATTGCTGATTGTTCATAGTGTAACAATAGTCCCTGAAGCTAACAAATCTTCTTGCAACTTCTTTCTGGTGATCATTGCGTTTTTTTGTTTTTTTTTGATACTTCACTTCATTTTTCTTAAAGATCTAGGGGAAATCTTGAGTGGTGCACCGGATCTTATTCTGTTTTCAACAGTTCCCAATTTTTTATATCTTTGAATAAATGAAGATATGGTAGAAAATGGAATACAAAGGGTCTCTGATATTTTCCTGTAACTTTTACCTGCTTTCCACTGTTCAATAATTAAGTTTTTCACTGAATTTGTGAGTTCTTTACTTTTCGCCATTATTACGACACTACTTTATGTTGTCTCAGTGCTGAATGAAGAAGCTAGCGTTTTGACACTTAAAAATGACCACTGATAAGATTATTGGAACAAATGAGAAAGTTCTAGTAAAAAAAAAATTATTTTAACAGTATTTTGTGGCATAAATTTATTCTGTACGAATACTTTTTTCACCCCTAAATATTTATAATTGTATATAAATTCATTAATTACTATAATTTATTAGTTTCTTTTGCATATTCTTAGTTTATGCATGTGTATGCAAATATAGTATTGGTATATCCCATTTATGTTCATTAGAAATTAAATAAATAAAGAATTTTGACATGTACGAATATTTATTTCCCCTCACTGTATATGTATGAAGGAAGGAGACAAGTACAACAGGTAGAGTCTTGCACTCATATATATATATACAATCATTCGTACACATGTATATATGCACATACATATACATTAGGTATATACTACAATTATAAAGGGTGAAAAATAATATGCAGAAAAAATATATATAAAGTAATAAAATATATATAAATATGTGAGATGTTAAGACATATGAAAGGCTTGTACGTGGACATAATATAAAAAGCAGGTTCTGTCTGTGATCTTGGGGGGGGGGGGTCCAAAAACGTAGCAAATGTTTTACCATATGTGGACATGACCCAAAAAGTTCAGTTCTTGAATTTAGACATGTAGCGGGGTCTAAGGAACTTTTCCTGATAAGCCATCTTTCCATATCGCACTTTCCACTGCCATTGGTGTAAGGTTTACACTTGGTCAAGATCTTCCAGTAAATCTTATAGCTGACGCCTTTTTCTTATAAGGACCATATATAACTGGATAATTTGGTTGTTTTCCTTTTATTCCAGTGTCTGAAGTTTAAGGTGTGATTGTTGAACCTGACTTTGAAATTCCCCTCTGTGAGACCCACATATTTCTTTGACAAAACTATGTCCTTAGTGGTTGTAGAATCTACGGTGGTTTTATAAATGATGGCCTCGTCATACAAGCTACATTTAGCAGGCACAAATTTTTAACTCTGCAGGAACTGCCGGCTTCATTTTGTTGTTTTTGTTTGTTATGTGCAATTATATTTTTGAAGTTATTAGTAGAACTAAAACTAATTTTTAAGTTGTGCCTATTAAAGAGCTTTCTATAATTATGATTGATTGGAAAATGCCTATCTATAAGGGATAAGAAATATCAACCTATATTAAAGGTCATTTCGGGGGAGTAGGGGTGTGTGAACCAGATAATTTTCCTATTCCTATTTTTACTTTTCTTTGTTACCGGACTAATGATAGTTGTATAGGTTATTTCCTCGCTAGAACCACTATCTTTTAGAGCTTTATTATATATTGGGGCAACACTATTAAAAATGTTTATATTGGAGGAGAGGCTAGAAATTCTCTTGCTAATGTTTTTAACTAAATTCTTAAATACTATGGGGTATGGCTGGAACCTACATTAATATAGCTAAGTCTACCGTTGGGCTTTCTATAGGGTTTGTAAATATTCTTATTTAAATCTAAAGATACATCTAGGAAATTGATAACAGTCAGGTTGGTATCTATTGTTGAGTAGGAATAGTCCAATGAGATCACATATGCCTGCTCCATCATATGATCCTATGCTCACATCGAAGACACCCTCTGTCTCGGTTGTCTTAACCCGCTCTGCACTCTCACCGAAGAGTAAAGTCTTTCTAGCATGGAATATGATGTCCTTATCTTGTGCACTAATTTCTATAAATTCCCTGCGATGGTGAGGGCTTTATTGAGCAGTTCCTTTGAGATAGAAGCATAGAAATCTACAATATCAAATTGTGTAAATCTCGCTTTATTCTTATTCCTAATGGCTTTAGACCAGCTAACAACTTCTTTACTATTGGACCATTGTACTAACCTAGTAGCATTTCTGACTTTAGCATTGAATTTTCCTAAAATTTCTTTACTAATAATACCAATTTCTGATTTTGCTGGGTTAATAAGTCTACATTTAGGATTAGATGGGATGTTCTTTTTATGGTCTTTAATAGTTATTAAGGCCTCTTTTTGGGGGAGGACCTCTAGCGGCGATGATGCTAGCTTCTTTATTAATGTCGTTATAAACTTGTGGTCTAGCTTTAGTGTAATTACTAATAATGTTGTTATGTAGAAGTCATGAGTATGTGCTGTTTTCTACAAGTTATAAGTTCTTGGTTTTATCAGAAAAAAGTGCCGTTCTTTTGGAACTTTTTATGTATTTGATGTCATTTTTCAGTTTCTGTTGGAAAGTGTTGAAAGACTTAGGAAATTTTATTTTGTTTATAAGCTTCAGTAGGTCCGTTTCGAAGTCATCTAAGTCCTTGACTTTAGGAAGGAATTTCTTTGATTGAATTCCATAAAATATGTTCTCTGTAGTAGCCTCTTCCATGTTGTAAAAGAAGGCTTCCCATCTCATACACTTAATAGGGTTTGTAATTTTCTCCAAAAGTTTCTTAGAGTATAGTTCCCTGGATAGTTTTTTTCATAGAATAATTGATATCTCTGAGGAACTGCTCAATAAAGCCCTCACCTTCGCAAGATAAGGACATAATATTCAATGCTAGAAAGACTTTACTCTTTAGTGAGAACGCAGAGTGGGTTAAAATTAACTCTAGAATGGCCTCAGTTATCCACTCTCCTCGTGGTGAGGAATACGGTCCCAAGGATTAGGTCCAGTTCCAGAGGGTGCCTTCGATGTGAGCATAGGATCATATGATGGAGCAGGCATATACGATCTCATTGGACTATTCCTACTTGATACATTGGGTAAAACTTTTCCTAGTATATATATCGCCATTTACAGAGATGATGCTCTGGCTTTAACTACAAAGAACCAATGGACCAGTACAAGATTGGTTTAGGAAGGACATTATCCAAATGATGAAAACATTCAATCTTAGCATAACAACAGATACCAACCTGACTTTTATCAATTTCCTAGATGTATCTTTAGATTTAAATAAGAATATTTACAAACCCTATAGAAAGCCCAACGATAGACTTAGCTATATTAATGTAGGTTCCTGCCATCCCCCCATTGTATTTAAGAATTTAGTTAAAAACATTAGCAAGGAATAAATACATATACACCTAACACATAAAAATATACACACATACATACACACACACATACACATACGTGAGTGCATGTGTATGGGAAGATACATACATATAATATAATTAACAAACACATATTCAAATACAATACATATGCATACATGCACACATACACATATACATATACATATATATATATACACATATACATACATATACACATATACATACATATATACATACATACATATATACATACATACATATTTATATATATATTTACGGCCTCAAACATCTCATACCTTCGCGCTTTAGTTTGCCCTCTATTATTTATCTTGTTTCTCTCCATGAAATTCAATTGAATTCAGTTGTTGTCTTAAATTCATACTTATTCATTTTCTAAGCTTCCTAAATTCATGCTACGTTATATTCTATTAACCTAGAATTCATTGCTCTTTTAAAAATTACGATTTATGCATTGTTGTCTCTCAAATATTTAAAATCTACAATTAAGAGCTCTATCTACTCGCTGACGGTAACCCGCCCTCCCACCCCCTCCACCGGAAGTTCATTCCTCTGTCATCCTGTCATCCTCGGCTGTCTCCCGAAACCCATCTAGTGGCCTTGGCCATCCTCTCCCCTACCTTTGGGTAGCGCATTAAGTTTGAGAAATGTTTGCAGGTTGTAGGTACTGTTTTGCTTATGAATTCTTCCAATTGCAAGTTTTCTTTTCAGGTACACGACACTGCTTTTCCCCTTCCCAGGCTACAGGCCCACACCCCCAACACCCATACTGTTAGGATTGGCACTCTCAACGTCGGCACGCTGAAAGGTAGATCTGGTGAAATTGTTGAGATGCTTGAACGGAGACGCGTAGATATGTGCTGCATCCAGGAAGTAAGATGGAGAGGAGGTTCTGCGAGGTTCCTCACAGGCAAAGAACACAGGTACAAGATTTTCTGGGCAGGGAACACTGACGGGGTCGGGGGCGTAGGAATACTTCTAGCGGAGAAATGGGTGGATAAGGTAATCGAGGTCGTTAGAGTAAGTGACAGAGTACTTAAGATCAGACTAGTGCTTCATCATAGATTAGCTACTGTCATCTCAGCCTATGCACCTCAACCGGGGCTACCAGATGGTCTGAAAGACCAATTCTATGACACCCTCTTGCAAACTACCTCGTCGACGAGTGACAGGGACCTTCTCCTTGTGGCTGGAGACTTCAACGGTCATGTCGGACGTCGTGCTGGAGGCTTCCATGGCATACATGGAGGCTATGGCTTCGGTTCCCGCAACGAGGAGGGAACCAGACTGCTGGAGTTCTGTGATGCAACCGATCTTATAGTCTGCAATACCAACTTCAGGAAACCTGCCAGTCACCTAGTCACCTACCGCTCCGGCAGACACTCTAGCCAAATCGACTACATCCTCGCCAGAAATAGGGAAAGAGGGCGGCTTATAAATGCCAAAACCTACCCTGGCAAAGAATGTACCCCACAACATAGATTAGTAGTTAGCGACTTTGGGATCAAGGCAAATGGGTGCCCAGAATTAGACAGGCTTGGAGGAGAAGGGTGTGGAAGCTTAAAGACCCTGCAAACGGACAGAGACTTAGAGACAAGTTACTTGAAGCATTTAACGAAATAGAAGGGGATATAGCATCATACAACGTGGAAGACAATTGGAGATTTCTGCGGGACAACCTGTTGAAAGCCACCGACCAGATTTGTGGGTGGTGTAAGGTCCCCTCCCGACCCAGAGTAACGTGGTGGTGGAACAAGGAGGTAGACAGGGCTATTAGACAAAAGAAACAGGCTTGGAAGGACTGGAAGAACGGTGGTAGCAGGGAATTGTACCAATGTGCCAGAAGGGAGGCTAGGCGACAGGTTTATTTAGCCAGAGGGGAAGCAGATAAGGAAAGATTTGCCAATGTTCTGCACCGTGAGGACCAAAGACTCGAGGTATTTCGTGTTGCAAGACAGTGTAGGAGAGAGAATAGTGATGTTGTAAGAGAGAAATGTGTTCGCATGGATGATGGTACGCTTGCATTAAATGAGGATGCAAAGAAAGAGGTCTGGAGATGCCACTACGATAGATTGCTTAATAAAGAGAATGAATGGGAGAAAGAGAGCCTGCCGTATGTCGACCCAATAGAGGGACCAGCTATCCGAGTTGATAGTACCAGGGTAGATAAAGCAATTAAGAGTATGAAGACCGGGAAAGCCCCCGGCCCATCAGGAATCACTGCAGAGATGCTCAAAATATCTGGCAGTGTTGGCTATAGCCTAGTCACCCGTATTACGAACCAGGTGATACATGAAGGAGTCATACCCAATGACTGGTGTAGCAGCATCATAGTCAACTGCTACAAAGGTAAAGGTGACGCTTTAGATACAAATAATTACATAGGCATCAAGCTGTTAGATCAGGTTATGAAAG
>NC_142938.1:32873213-32923213 GCF_046866305.1 Octopus bimaculoides | reverse complement strand
AAAAGGTCTGGCAACTCAAAAGAGAAAACATAAATTTCTCAATTTCTTGGAATATTATTTCTTCTGCTCCTTCTTTTAGGATTAGCAATAGAACTTGTTTGTTATGCCTAGAAGAGTCTTAGATAATTATGAAAATAATGGTTTTATCTTAAATTCGAGAGATGAGAGAGTGTTTTCTTGTAAACATGTCTAAATTTCTTTTCATTAACCTAAAATAGTTTTTTATTGATAACCCCATTTTCTTCTTATTGGTTCTTATTCTATTTATTATCCCTCTTTAATTCGTTATACTATACCCTCTACTTGCATATATACTGCACACACATATATACGTCTCCATCTGTGCATATGTCTTTGTATGTATATGTATACTTGTATATATCTACCTCGCTCTTTTCTCTCCATATGACCTTTCTTGGTTCAAAAACCATCTGTGCGACATCTATATTCCTCCCCATGCCTATCACCTCCTATGTCTCTACTATAAGGCTTCACTTCCACACACGCCAGCTTTATTTAATTTGTCCTTAGTCGAAAGACACCTGTTGTTAATGTCAGGTTATTTGTATTTGTGTACCATTTCTCTGGGGTTTTTTCCTGTCCTTGTTTTCTTATACATTCACTTCTTTCTTCCAAGGAATCTAGTACTCTTATCTTAGTTCTTCCTTGGGACCGGCCAGATTGGAGCAATCTCGAGTATAGCCAGCCGAAATAGCAAAGAAAATCTGGAACTTGACTGAGGAAAGAAAACTTTGAATGACACATCCTTGTTTTTTTCTTGTCCCTTTTTTGTATCATCTAACTGTCAGAATGTTTTGCATTCTTGTCTGTCCCATTTTTTGTATTCCTTTATACGCACACACACACACACACACACACATATATATATATATATGTGTATATATATATATATATATATATATATATATATATATATATATATGTATATATATGTATATATATATGTGCATATATATGTCTGTGTGTGCATGTATGTATGTATATATTTATTTGTGTATGCATGTGTGCATATATATGTGTGTATATACATGTGTATGTGTGTGCACACATACACATATGTGCATGAATGCACACGCACATATGTGTGTGTGTCTATGTATATATATATGTATACGTATGTATGCGTATATATGTGTGTATATATATATGTGTATATTTGTTCATATATGTTTAGTGCGTGTGAATATATATATGCATGTATGTATGCACATGTATATGCATATATATGTATATATATATATCTATGTATATGTGTATATATATGCATGTATATGTATATGTGTATGTGTGCATGTATATATATGTATTGTATGTGTTATGTGTCTGTATGTGTATGAATGTGTATATATATATGTATATACATATAATAAATACGTATACACCTAACACATAAAAATATACACACATACATACACATACTCAAACACATACACATACATGAGTGCATGTGTATGTGTATGTATATGTGTATAATTTTATGTTAGGTGTATATGTATTTATTATACGTATATATATATATATATATATATATATATATATATATATATATATATATGTATATATATACACATACATACATATATATACACATAGATATATATATATATACACACACACATACACACACACACACACATATATATATATATATATATATATATATATATATATATATATATATATATATATATACTTAAAGAGGTAGGCCCAGGAAGACCTGGGCTGAGGTGGTGAGGCAAGACCTTCGTACATTGGGCCTCACCGAGGCGATGACTACGGACCGAGACCTTTGGAAATGGGCTGTGCGTGAGAAGACCCGGCAAGCCAAGTAAGATCGTTGCCAGTGCCCCTGGACTGGTTCTTGTGCGGGTGGCACATGAGATGCACCATTTTGAGCGTGGCCGTTGCCAGTACCGCCTGACTGGCTCCTGTAGGATTTTCGAGCGAGATCGTTGCCAGTGCCCCTGGACTGGCTTGTGCGGGTGGCACATAAAAGACACCATTTCGAGCGTGGCCGTTTTCGTGCGGGTGACACGTAAAAGCACCCACTACACTCTCTGAGTGGTTGGCGTTAGGAAGGGCATCCAGCTGTAGAAACTCTGCCAAATCAGACTGGAGCCTGGTGTTGCCATCCGGTTTCACCAGTCCTCAGTCAAATCGTCCAACCCATGCTAGCATGGAAAGCGGACGTTAAACGATGATGATGATGATGATGATGATATCGAAGGGAAATGGAAATTAATAAAATGTTTCACTTCCAGTGGCCTAGCATATAAAATAGTAAGTTTTTGGATAATTTTCAAATTTTATAAGTTGGCATTTTTTCATTGCCGTTGAGGAGCTGCACCTGCACAGTAGATTTGAAAAATTTGGATGTATAAACGGGAGGCATATAATTGATTGCCTCGTGTTTATATATTTTAATCTAATCTGTTGAAAACGACTTCAACCTAGCAAATTATCTTATTTGCTAAACTAAAGTCAGAAACCAATTGGTCCAGGAAACTAGATAGTAAAAGTTCTTATTTTTTGATTTTGTTCCTTTCTGGAATTTATCCCTAATCTTGTGGTTCTAGAGCCTAGCTGTTCTTTCTAGTGTAAGGAATCCCATGAGTGGATTCCTCTTATATGTTTAAATATACACTGTATCTTATGAGTATATATATATATATTTGTTCTATGTGCATATGTGTTTGTTAATTATATGTATGTATCTTCCCATACACATGCATTCATGTATGTGTGTATATTTTATGTGTTAGGTGTATATGTATTTATTCCTTGTAAATTAATATTTTTTTCCTTCATATATATATTTTTTATTCATTTTTTATTATCTCCCCTACACCGAGCACATTTGTAATTGGAGATTTTTGAATGGAGCATGTCTATATATTTTTTTTCTGTAGCAGTGTGTATTTGCACAAATAGACTTGCATACACATTGATATGTCTTTCTTTTTCATTTCTCTTATTATTTTTTCCCTTTTACAACTTATTTGTAAATATCCGGTTGAATTTTCCCTATTACCCCATCTGTTTTTCCTTATTGACTTTTATTAATAACTTTTTTTGATGTTCTTCCTTAAATTCTTCACACTGATGAGAATGACAATGCATAGCTTTAATTATTTTTTTTTTTTCTTACATAATTGTATTGTCTTTTGAAGCATTAAATCCAATTTTGATTTTAACATCTTTTCTCTATTATTATACTGGTTTATGGTATCTTTATATCTATAACGAACTTTTTCAAGTATATATATATATATATATATATATATATAAGAAAAAGGCTTAGATGGACTGGAAGAACGGAGGTAGCAGGGAATTGTATCAGACTGCTAGAAGGGAAGCTAGGAGACAGGTTTATTTAGCCAGAGGGGAAGCAGATAAGAAAAAGTTTGCCAATGTTCTGCGCCGTGAGGACCAAAGACTTGAAGTATTTTGTGTGAGAGAGAATCGTGATGTCGTAGGAGAGAAATGTGTTCGCATGGATGATGGCACACTTGCACTAAACGAGGCTGCAAAGAAAGAGGTTTGGAGACGCCACTACGAAAGATTGCTCAATAAAGAGAATGAATGGGAGAAAGAGAGTCTGCCGAATGTCGACCCAACAGAGGGACCAGTGATTCGAGTTCACAGTACCATGGTAGATAAAGCTATTAAGAGTATGAAGACAGGGAAAGCTCCCGGCCCATCAGGAATCACTGTAGAGATGCTCAAAATATCTGGCAGTGTCGGCTATAGCCTAGTCACTTGTATAGTTAACCAGGTGATACACGAAGGGGTCATACCCAATGACTGGTGTAGCAGCACCATAGTCAACTGCTACAAAGGTAAAGGTGACACTTTAGATACAAATAATTACAGAGGTATCAAGTTGTTGGATCAGGTAATGAAAGTCACGGAGAGGGTCATAGACCAACTAATTAGGGAGCGAGTCAGTTTAGATGAGATGCAGTTTGGGTTTGTGCCAGGGAAAAGCACCACTGATGCTATATTTCTGGTAAGACAGCTGCAGGAGAAATACCTAGCCAAGGATAAACCTCTGTACCTGGCTTTTGTTGACATGGAGAAAGCCTTTGACAGGGTCCCCCAATCCCTTATCTGGTGGTCAATGAAGAAACTAGGGATAGACGAATGGTTAATGAGAGCTGTGCGAGCCATGTACAGAGATGCTGTCAGTAAGGTGAGGGTTGGCAATGAGTACAGTGAAGAATTCCGGGTAGAGGTAGGGGTCCACCAAGGTTCTGTCCTCAGCCCCCTCCTATTTATCATAGTCCTCCAGGCGATAACAGAGCAATTCAAGACAGGATGCCCCTGGGAGTTCCTCTATGCTGATGACCTTGCACTAATTGCTGAGTCACTATCAGAACTAGAGGAGAAGTTTCAGGTGTGGAAGCAGGAAGTAGAATCGAAGGGCCTTAGAGTCAATCTAGCTAAAACCAAAATCCTAATAAGTAGGAAGGTAGACAAAATACAAACCCCTTCAGGTAGATGGCCCTGCTCAGTATGTAGAAAAGGAGTAGGTAGTAACTCTATAAGATGTACGCAGTGCAAGCTATGGACACATAAGAGGTGCAGCAATATCAAAGGAAGGTTAACTAGGAAGATAGTTTTTGTATGTGGCAGATGTTCAGGTGCAATAAATACTGAAAATGTGCAGAAAACAACATCTTTCACATTCCAGGGAGAAAAACTGGATGTAGTTGATAGCTTCCGATATCTGGGTGACCAAGTTAGTAGTGGGGGAGGGTGTGCTGAAAGTGTAGCTGCTAGAATAAGAATAGCCTGGGCAAAGTTCAGAGAGCTCTTACCTCTGCTGGCCTCTCACTCAGAGTAAAAGGCAGACTGTATGACGCATTTGTACGAACAGCCATGCTACATGGCAGTGAAACATGGGCCATGACTGCTGAGGACATGCGTAAGCTCACAAGGAATGAAGCCAGTATGTTCTGATGGATAAGTAATGTCAGTGTGCATACCCAACAGAATGTAAGTATCTTGTGAGAAAAGCTGAACCTAAGAAGCATCAGTTGTGGTGTGCAAAAGAGACGATTGCATTGGTATGGACATGTGGTGAGAATGGATTAGGATAGCTGTGTGAAAAAGTGCCACACCCTATCAGTTGAGGGAACCTGTGGAAGATGCAGGCCCAGGAAGACCTGGGATGAGGTGGTGAAGCACGACCTCCGAACATTAGGCCTCACCGAGGCAATGACTTGTGACCAAGACCTTTGGAAATATGCTGTGCATGAGAAGACCCAGCAAGCCAAGTGAGACCTAAATCCAAGGCCTCTGCCAGGGGTGTAGCCAGCCCACTTACGCATAACATTCCTTTATTGGACACTAAACTCCACTTGCGAAGACCTGTTGAGGCAAGTGAAATCGAAATCGAACTAAATTTGTAGACTGGCACCCTTATCATTGTCTCTTTCATTGAACACTAAACTCAGCTTGCGAAGACCTGTTGGGGCAAGCGAAAGCGAAATCGTGATGGCACCTGTACCAGTGAATCACTAAGAGCACCGTCCGAGCGTGATCGTTGTCAGAGCACCAGCTGTCTGGCTTTCGTGCCAGTGGCATGTAAATAGCACCATTTGAGCGTGACCGTTACCAACGTTGCCTTCCTGGCACTTGTGCCAGTGGCACGTGAAAAGACATTCGAGTGAGATCGTTGCCAGTACCGCTGAACTGGCTCCTGTGCAGGTGGCATGTAAAATACACCATTTCGAGCATGGCCATTGCCAGTACCTCTTGACTGGCCTTCGTGCCAGGTGGCACATAAAAGCACCCACTACACTCTCGGAGTGGTTGGCGTTAGGAAGGGCATCCAGCTGTAGAAACTCTGCCAAATCAGATTGGAGCCTGGTGTAGCCATCTGGTTCACCAGTCCTCAGTCAAATCGTCCAACCCTTGCTAGTATGGAAAGCAGACGTTAAACGATGATGATGATATATCATCATCATCATCATCATCGTTTAACGTCCGCTTTCCATGCTAGCATGGGTTGGACGATTTGACTGAGGACTGGTGAAACCGGATGGCAACACCAGGCTCCAGTCTGATTTGGCAGAGTTTCTACAGCTGGATGCCCTTCCTAACGCCAACCACTCAGAGAGTGTAGTGGGTGCTTTTACGTGTCACCCGCACGAAAACGGCCACGCTCGAAATGGTGTCTTTTATGTGCCACCCGCACAAGCCAGTCCAGGGGCACTGGCAACGATCTCGCTCGAAAATCCTACAGGAGCCAGTCAGGCGGTACTGGCAACGGCCACGCTCAAAATGGTGCATCTCATGTGCCACCCGCACAAGAACCAGTCCAGGGGCACTGGCAACGATCTTACTTGGCTTGCCGGGTCTTCTCACGCACAGCCCATTTCCAAAGGTCTCGGTCCGTAGTCATCGCCTCGGTGAGGCCCAATGTACGAAGGTCTTGCCTCACCACCTCAGCCCAGGTCTTCCTGGGCCTACCTCTTCCACGGGTTCCCTCAACTGTTAGGGTGTGGCACTTTTTCACGCAGCTATCCTCCTCCATTCTCACCACATGTCCATACCAGCGCAATCGTCTCTCTCGTCTCTCTTGCACGCCACAACTGATGCTTCTAATGTTCAGCTTTTCTCTCAAGATACTTACACTCTGACGGGTATTCACATTGACATTACACATCCAACGGAGCATACTGGTTTCATTCCTTGCGAGCTTACGTATGTCCTCAGCAGTTACAGCCCATGTTTCACTGCCATGTAGCATGGTTGTTCGTACGCATGCGTCATACAGTCTGCCTTTTACTCTGAGTGAGAGTCCCTTTGTCGCCAGCAGGGGTAAGAGCTCTCTAAACTTTGCCCAGGCTATTCTTATTCTAGCAGCTACACTTTCAGCGCACCCACCCCCACTACTAACTTGGTCGCCCAGATAGCGGAAGCTATCGACTACCTCTAGTTTTTCACCCTGGAATGAGATAGAAGTTGTTTCCTGTTTGTTTGCAGTCTTTATTGCACCTGAACATCTGCCACAAACAAAAACTAACTTGCTAGTTAACCTGCCTTTGATGTTGCTGCACCTCTTATGTGTCCATAGCTTGCACCGGGTACATCTTATAGAGTTACTACCTACTCCTTTTCTACATACTGAGCAGGGCCATCTACCTGAAGGGGTTTGTGTTTTATCTACCTTCCTACTTATTAGGATTTTGGTTTTAGCTAGGTTGACTCTAAGGCCCTTCAATTCTAGACCTTGCTTCCACACCTGAAACTTCTCCTCTAGTTCTGATAGTGACTCCGCAATTAGGGCAAGGTCATCAGCATAGAGGAGCTCCCAGGGGCAACCTGTCTTGAACTCCTCTGTGATTGCCTGGAGGACTATGGTAAATAATAGGGGGCTGAGGACGGAACCTTGGTGGACCCCTACCTCTACCCGGAATTCATTGCTGTACTCATTTCCAACCCTCACCTTACTGGCAGCATCTCTGTACATGGCTCGCACAGCTCTCACTAACCATTCTTCTATCCCAAGTTTCCTCATTGACCACCAGATAAGGGATCGGGGGACCCTGTCAAAGGCTTTCTCCATGTCAACGAAAGCCAGGTACAGAGGTTTATCCTTAGCTAGGTATTTCTCTTGCAACTGTCTCACTAGAAATAAGGCATCAGTAGTGCTTTTACCTGGCACGAACCCAAACTGCATCTCATGCATACGTACATATACATATATATAATCTTTTAAATTAACAAACATTTATTAACATGAAAGAAAATTACTGGATACAAAACACGTGTTATGCTAAAAATGACAGCTAAATTCTAATTTTTTGATAAATCTTTTAAATTAACATAAACATTTATTTATATGAAAACAAAATGACAGCTTCCAAATCCTGTTTCCTGACTGGGTCACTGCGCAGGTGGACAGTCGAAGTAAATATGTAGACGAAATCCTTTTACTTTTATAAAAAGATTTAAAAAGTATGGAAGACCCTACATACAAATAACTATGTCCATTTACGTCCACTTACGCAGGAGGTCTGGGCAAAATGTTATAGTGTATGATCATCCTTTGGACATAACTAATGTGTGTGCAAAATTTAGAGAAAATTGGTTCAGAATTGTGGAAATGTATGCATTAGTCATTATACACACATACTGCGATTTACATATGCTAGATTAATTGATCCAACTTAAAGGAGTGGAAGAAAGGTCCAACTGTTTCTGAGGGCTCAGAGACCCATCATAATGTTGGTATATGTAGTTCATCACAATGGTAGCAATCAACATTGGATAAGTTTAAAGATGGAATGATTAAATGTGGAGAGCTAGCTGTATTAGAGGGGGGAGGTAGGAGGGTCAGTGGGGTTATGGGGAGTGTTATGACAGGGAACGGTGAGAGGGGGTAAGAGAGCTAGTTCATGAAGAAGTTATTAAAGGAGGTGGCAATAGAGGTGGAGAATTGAGAAATGAATGGGAAGGGTAGGATAGTATTTGAAGGGTAGTCGTGATGGGTTTGTGTATAGATGTCAAAGTTTAGAGAAAATAGCTATAGAGTTATTGGAAGTTGAGAAATGGAATGGCAATTATTCAAGGGAGGGAAAGTGTCTAATTCAGTTGCAGAGGGAGATTACTAAGGTATGTAGAAAGGTATGAGAGAAGATAGAGAGAAGTTGACAGAGTAGGGGTGTGAGTTGGTGGTCAAGATAGCAGTGGTTAGTACAATAATGACTGTGGGTTGGTAATGGAAGGTGAGTACTGAGATATGCAGAGGTGTATGAAATTGATGAGAGGTTGATAGGTTAGTATCTAATTGAGTGGGGTAGTTTTAAGTGCTTTTTGGTGAAGAGGAGAAATGAAAAGAGGATGGTGAGGCTGTGTAGTGGTTAAGAGAATTTGCAAAGGTAATCATGGGAAGGAATAATTTAGTAGGAAGAGTGGTATTAGTGGAAGGATAAGTTGCTAGGCTGGCCTTGTACCTCAAGGTTAATTATAATTATGAGATTACGTAGACTTAATAAAATGGGCAAATGATGAATAGGACCTGTGTTTACAAGAGAGTATTACATCTAAGAATCTATTAAGTAATGAGGGATTGTGGTTGTGAAAGATGGTTAGTGATTCCTTTAAACACTATTTACATATACCAATGTTTGTGTTGTAACGGGGAGCCTCACAATGAACCAGGATAGAGTGTAAGGAACATTTTGGGATTAGAGATTGTGTACATAAATTGCTAAGGAGGTAGATAATTTAGAGTTTAGATTGGAGAAAGAATTCGTGTATACTCAGTAGTGACACTTGAAACTAGCAGTGCTGCTGATATAGACCCTAGTGGTGTTATAACACGGCACTTGTAGAACATTTTTGTGCAGACCGAAGCCTCCAAAAGGGCAGAGCTGAGGCACCTGACAATTGGAAGTTTTCCTATCTGCCAAGTTCCTATGGTCCATTTCCAGTAAAGAAGAACTGGAGGTATAATCGGTATCAGTATTGGATTTGGAGGGGGTATCACCGCTAGTCATATGAGCAGTATTGTGGGAAGATGCCTTGAGCCTGTTATTATTTAGTCAAGTGTGTGTGTGTGTGTGGGGGGGGGGGGTCACTAAGGGTTGCATTGTTTCCACTAGATGGGTTAAGGTGGGGTGCAGTGGAACAAATTGCAGGTTCTAAGGACTGGCATTGTAGTTTGTGTCTTTTAATGGAGGCAATCATGGATCCCAAATTAGGTGTCATAGAATAGGAGATTTAACAGATGATTTATTAAAAATAGGGTAGTATTTATGCTGTGGTGAGAAGTTAGAGTTTAGGATTTTAAAGAAAAATTTGGGTAGAAATTTAACCTGGAGGGAGAAAGGTAGTGCCCTTATATTTATAGTGGGTGGGTCTAGATAGGGAGGCTTGTAGTTATAAGTTTGGGGTGGCCAGTTGGGCTGTCAAGTGAGATGAGGGAAAAACTTATGTAGACATGTAGTCATGCAAAGAGAGCAAAGATACATGGGTAGACACGCACACATACAGTTATATATGTGCACCTGCAAATAGTATTCATACATACAGTGGAACTCTAGTGCAGCTGTGGTCGACTGGTTCCATGGTATTGAGAATAAATCAGCCTGTAGATTCACCCAGTTCAACATCGTCGACTTCTACCCTTCCATATCAAAGCCCCTCCTTCTGAAAGCTCTAACTTTTGCTGAGCAATACACCAGCATTAGTGACCTTGATATCAGAATTATCATGAATGCCAGAAAGTCAATTCTGGCCCACAACCTTTGATAGGGCTGAAATCACCGACCATGTTGGGTTAGACATCTTGGATACCCTCAAGAGACATACCCACCCATATAGGTCGGCCCTCTTTAGAGACGACAACCTGGTTATGTCAAATGATATGAACGGCCACACCATGGATAGGTTCAGGAAGGACTTGATAAAAATATTTAAGGAGTTTGGCCTGTCCATAATGGTTACCACCAACCTGACTATGGCCGATTTCTTGCACATAACCTTAGACCTCAGTACAGGAAAGTATTACCCATACAGGAAGCCTAATGAGGATACAGTGTACATCCACAAGAGCATAAACCATCCCCCTGCTGTAATTAGAAACCTGATTACAAGCATTAGTAAATGACTATCTAATCTCTCAGCCAATAGAGAGGTCGTTAACAGACTGCCCATGACTACAATGATGCTTTCATTAGGAGTGGGTTTACTGAGAAGCTCACGTATGTGGACAACTCCCAAACAACCTCACTTCACCCCAAAAGGATTAAAAGGAAAATTATATTGTATAACCCCTCTTTAACCTAGAAGTTTCCACCAACATGGCTAGGGGCTTCCTGTCGCTAATTAAGAAACACCTCGCCAGAGGCTATAAGTATTACAAACTCTTCAACCCCCATAATGTCAAGGTGAGCTACACCTGCTTAGACAACATCATATCTAACATTGCATACATCAACAGATGTAAAAATGCACCCACACCAACCCCAATCTGCTGATACCCCACCATGTGCCCTCTAGAAGGATCTTGTTTCTCAAGGGCTGTAGTATACAAAGTCACCCTTACACCATCCGATGGCATTACTAGGTACTATTCGGGTATGAGAGCTAATGATTTCAAGGGAAGATACTCCTAGCATATGTGCTCATTCAGATCCAGGGACAGAGAGAACTCTACTTCGCTGCCTTTTTTCGCTGGAGACTCTGTGATCTCTGAGATGAAATATGCAGCATCAAGTGGACTATTGTTGACAGAGTGCTGCCATATTCACCCAGTGCCACCATATTCACCCAGTGCCACCATATTCACCTGGCACCCTCAACTTCCAGCTCTACCTCCACGGAAAACTGCATATCCTCCAACAATCCACAGTAACCATCAACAAGAAATATGATTTATTGTATTGCTGTCACTAGAGATATGCTCTTCTGGCGAATTTCAGGCCTCTGACTGCTGACAACCCGGATATACCACCTTAGCACCAGCTGCTACTCTACACTGCCTGCACCCAGGTCACCACTACCAACCAACCCTATGAGCAAGACCACCATTTACTAATCCCCTATGTTTAACAACCAGCAATACATACCAATCCTCAATGCTTACCAATTCCCAATGCTTGTATGTATACTTGTGCACACATGTGTGCGAGTGCATATATGCACATGCATGCGTTCATGCATGCACACTGGTATACATGCATACATGCATGCAAATATACATATGTACATGTTAATGAATATGCATGTGTGTGTGTATATGTGTATATGTGTGCTTGTGTGTATGCGTGTATGTGTGTGCATGTCCAAATGCACGTGTGTGCAGACGTGCATGCATGCCCATGTACATATGCACACATCAATATACACGTGCATGCAAAACTATATGAGTGCATCTGTATGCCCACATATAGAACATGCTGCCCCTTCCTACTCCCCACCCCCAACAGCCTCACAGATTTCTAATTGCTACATGCTCTATTTTCTGTCCTCCGCGTGGTCAATGGGTCAGAAAAGACTGGTCTTGTTGATAGAGTATCCTCATGGTATTAATGACTGCTTAACAAAATATGAGTGCTTCTTGCATATGGACATTATATAAGTCAGCCTGATTTTTGATGTTTAATGTCTACATAACTTTTTAAGGCAATATTTTTACCCTGATTTCAGATCTGCTATTATTAGTTTTTCTCTATCAGGTCTAGTTTTTCTGTAATAAAGCTTTGTTTTTTTCTGAATTATGGTTTTGTAGCCGGTTTGGTTACTGTTTGTGTAACACTACTTTTATATGTTTCCTATTTGGAAATAGATAATAAATATATTTTACTTTTGAAGTAGGAATGTATATTGATAAACACGTCACTTATAACTTACTTGTAAGTGTTATCATTATACATAAATCCTGACTCCAGCTACATGAACACCATAGCAAGAAATATATACTCTGAAACGCTAACAGATATTTTATGCGTGCATTTATGTTGAAGATAAATAAATTTGTGTTCTTTTAAACGCTATAATAAAAATATATAGTTTCATAATTGCGGAAATAAATTTCATTAACAAGTTGAAGAATGTGAAGAAAGAGAAAATAATTACTACATTAATCTCTTATTGGGGCAAGCGAAAGCGAAATTGTGATGGCATCTGTGCCCAGCAACGCCTTTCTGGCACTTTTGCCCACGGCATGTGTAAGGACTTTCGAGCGAGATCGTTGCCAGTGCCCCTGGACTGGCTCTTGTGTGGGTGGCACATAAAATACACCATTTTGAGCGTGGCCGTTGCCAGTACCGCCTGACTGGTATTCGTGCCGGTGGCACGTAAAAGCACCCACTACATTCTCTGAGTGGTTGGCATTAGGAAGGGCATCCAGCTGTAGAAACTGTGCCAAATCAAATTGGAGCCTGGTGTAGCCATCTGGTTTCACTAGTCCTCAGTCAAATCGTCCAACCCATGCTTGCATGGAAAGTGGATGTTAAACGACAATGATGATGATGATGATGATTAGTTTATTTATATACATTTAGCATTTATAGTGCAACTGGAAAGTAAAATCATTTTGCCATAGAGAATTACGACTTAAAATTTACACTAGCTAATCCTTCATACTAACTACTAGAGTTCACAACAATTCAAATAAGTCTTGTTGGATTTTTATCATAGACATGGCATAAAAAATAGCCAATATCTCAAGGAGTGAGTGTCGTGGAGTTTAGTAACATCCTATGATCACTGAGTAATTTCCCCAAAATCAGGGTTTTTATAACTGCTCATATCCGAATTCTAAGACTGTATTTCGTGAAAGATTTCTTTGATGAAAGTTTAGAATTCGTATATGGGCAGTAATTTTAATCAATGGGATTACCAACAATTATACTTGTTCAGGCAAACGACCATAACGTCATATTGCCACTTTTTATGACTTGCTACAATGGTATCAGAGAATCAGATGACAGTGATTATCTGATTTATTTTACTCAGAAAAATAGATTGCTATAAACCAATGCTGACCTAATATTAGTAAAAGTAAAATAGCAGCCAATGTAAAGTTTATTAAACAGTTGTTTACAACTCTGACAGACGACATGACCTTGAAAAACTGTGTACACGATTGCTAACTGATACTTTAATGTTGTTTTAGTAGTTCCAGAGATCAGTCATTGGTGATATTTATAAAGTCCATTTAAAATGAGTACAGATGCTTTGTCAAATGTGTGTGTGAGCGTGTGTGTAAGTGTGTATATGTGCTTGCTTGAAATTACTACTTGAGATTGTCTGAATGAAAACAGTCCCAATGAAGACTGTACTCTAGAAGTAGTAGAATAAAAAAAATACTAGTAGAACAAGATGAATGTAAAATGAATGAACAAATATGTAAATTTAGCTGTTCAGGAACTATAAACAAGAACTCTTTATTTTCTATTCTAATATAAGAATGACCAGTTCTTAGTTGCCATGAACAATAGTTTGGTGTATAGCTGATGAAACATAATAATGCAAAAACAATGGTATTCTATGGTCAGGTGGCTTCATTCATGACCAAGTGGTGTGTTTACACTCATATTGTCTATACAGAATTTCTTCACTTGAGACAACTTGTACAGTATTATTGTCTTTCCATGTCTGAATGAACATGAACATGTTAAATATGACTATATAACTATATTTCATTCAATGTTGTTTAATGCACCTCTGATTAATTTATTTAGTTTGTCAAAGTTTTACACATACCAGTAAATGTACCGTTTGCTATTGTAATATATGTGTAACTGGCTCTTAGTGGTCAGCACTTTAGTATACAATTCTGATGAAGTGCAATGACACAAAAATGCATGTGTTCAGTGATGTCATTCAGGATTTGTGTTTACATCTATATAAGGAGAATTTCTTCTCTCCAGATAACTTGTGCAGCATATTCTATTTCCATGTCCAAATGTACATGAGCATGTTAAATATGACTTGTATATAACTATATTTTCTTCAATGCAACTTAGTGCACCTCTGATTGATATTTGTCTGAGTCTGGATTCAGTTGTCTTTTGTAAATTAAAATACATGTGAAACCTGCAGATTTCAATCAGCAGAAAAGATCTTCATTTTCATGAAGCCTGAATGAGAAGCAGGAACAAAGAAGTTGCTAGATTTTATGTTCACAATTGTATTGATGTTCTAATTGAACCAAGGAAACTATCTCTATTGGCTTTTTAAATTGCTAATACTATCTGTCAGGAAATTATGACTGACAGAAGTGTTAATTTTTCAGTGACAGAGTGGGATTTGAACTCACAACAAAGACAGTTGAAGCAAACAAACAAAAAAAAAAGCATTGTATCCCACATGCTATTGTCTGCCAATATGTGTGTGTGTGTGCATGTGTGTGCCTGCGTGCACACATGAATGTGTATGTATGCATATACATTCTTTTATTTTTTTACTTGCTTTAGTCAGTTGACTGCAGCCATGCTGGAGAACCACCTTAATAGGTTTTTTCAAAGAAATCAACCCCAGGACTTATTCTTTGTAAGCCTAGTACTTATTCTATTGGTATCTTTTGCCAAACTGCAAAATTGATTGTCAAGCGATGGTTGGTGGGGACAAACACACATAAATACAGACACTTATATGACAGTTTCTTGTCTTCCAGATCTACTCACAAGGTGGTTGGCCTGAGGCTATTGTAGATAAAACTTGCCCAAGATGTCATGCAGTGGGACTGAACACAGAACCATGTAGTTGGGAAGCATCTTACACACACACACACACACACACACACACACACACACACACACACACACACACACACACACACACACACATGCATACATACCAGTATACAAATGGGCAGGAATAGCTTTGATTGAATTTGTCAGAAATCAGCTTAATCTAGATCTGGATTATTTAACCCATAACTATCATGCTGTTTGTCTTGTTGCTTATTAGATGATTGATAATGGTGGTGGTGGTGGTGGTGGGTGCTTGTGATAGTAGTCATCATCATCATCATGATATCATTGATGGTGATTGTTTTGGTGTTAGATATTGTTTAAAGTAATATCAGTGGTTTAGCATACGTAAAAAAATCCATAATGGTAAAAAACTATCAATTAACAATTAAAGGTACTAACAGGCAGTACCGGCATGCTAAATATAGCAGTCAAAATGACCAAACTACAAATTTTTCATTTAAACACAAAGGTGAAAGTAGGCAAATCAATAAAAATCCTAAGACCCCATACCAATGACAAAAATAATAAAAAATTGAAAAAGTCAGATATACCAGTATCACCGTGATTTTGAACTTTGAGAAATACTCTTAGTTCATCTTCAGTGCATTGTAAACTGGGGTGTTGTCTTGGAGGAGGCAAGCTTCTTCGGTCAGCATGCCACGCCTCTATTTTGATGGCATCCCACAATTTCTGTTAATTGCAGTACCCTTTGCTAGAAAATTCATCATCACTATTCCACACTGGTCCCAAAAGACTGTGAGAATCACCTTGTCTGCTGAACATTGGACACAAGCCTTCTTTGGAGGTGGTGAGTTATCATGCTTCCAATGCTTTGACTGGACTTTATTCTCAGGATCATAGTGATGGACCCATGTTTCATCCTGTGTGATAAGTCTGCCAAAAAAGTCCTCCTCATTTTCTTGGCATGTTATCAAAAGAACCTGGGAGCAATTGACTTGTTCCTGCTTCTGAAAAGGTGTGAGCATTCGGTGAATCCATCACACAGACAACTTCTACATGTGCAAACGGTTGTAAATGATGTTTTCCACGGACCCTACACTTATTTTCCCTTCCTGGGCTAGTTGCCAAATCGTTATGTGGTGATCCTCCAAAATAGTGGCTTCCTCTTTATGGATGGTGTCGTTATCAATGACAGAATGTGATTGTCCAGGAATAGGAGCACTTTTCATCGATGTCCAACCACATTTGAACTGGCGATGCCAGGGCTTGACCATGTCATATGATGGTGCATTGTCACCATAAACTTCTTTCATCTTATCAAAAGTTTCTTTTGGTGTATGACCTTTCAAGTATAAGAACTTGATCACTGATCTGCATTCAACTGCAGCATCTGTAAAAGACAAACAAATACTGGGGAAAAGCTGCAATCTACAATGTGACATAGAAACATGAGAGGAAATCTTTAATGTGTGTGTGTGTGTGTGTGTGTGTGGATAAATTATAGAAAATAGAAAGAATATTGTTTATTTAAAATCCCTACAATTATTTCAACACATATTTTCATTTATTGTAAATTGGTGAGATGCTGTGTAATCATTACTTTCCATCCAAGGTGTAAAATGCATTTCTTCAGGTGATTGTTTAAATAAGTCTTTCATTAGATCTTACTGTCATTTCACTGTGTACCTAACGTAATGTGTCATTTTCAGTAGTTTACAGACAAAACTAAACCCATAGATATAATGACAGACAAAATACAATTATAACCGAAATGCAAAATACAGAAATAAAGAAACTGACAAAAAAGGTGAGGTCAGGTTGACTATAATTTACAATTTGATCCTTGTGGTTAGATTAGAAGAAAGCGCAAAACAGAATGAAGAATAAATTAAGCATTTAGAGATAATAAAGTGACAAAGTGATAAAGACTGACCATTTCAGAACTTATCAACTGTTCCTTTGTTTCTTTGAAGGATTTAAATTATCCTCTGTCTTTTGTGACAAAATAACTGGCTCTATTCTACACTTGAATCAACCTAAAGTTAATTTGCCAGTGTCTAGCTTTGGTATTCATTTTTGAAACAATTAGGAAAATAAGTTAGTTGGTATCTTTGCCCCCTCTTCTCTATACATACATATTCTTTCAGTATCCCACCTACAAAGTAGAGTATATGGTTTTATGTATTTATACGCACATCTATATATACACACATGTATACACTTCTGATATATATTTTTTAATTTATACTGTTTATAACAATATTAATATATGGAAAATATATAAGAAAAATTAGAAACCGAAGAATGACTTGTTGCTACCGAATAGAAAATAGCGTGCTAAAGAATTGTAATTGTTAAAGAATGTTATTTGCCTTTCCTGTCTGAATCTTAACATATACACATACACAGAAACATACACAATTACACACACACTGGTATATATCCCAGCAATTATTATGTATTTTTTCTAAACTCTAGAAATGCTCTTTTTTACTTTACTTTCTAGCAAATAACATATTACCATCATTTGGTTATCATTGGCATGTTCAGATTATTATAATCATTATATGATTATAATTGGCAACTAGGAATTATTACAATGCATGCAAACAACAATATTAACTTATTACACCTTATTTTGAAGTACATTTTGATACAATAAAAATATCAATATTATTTTGAACCTTATAATATTTTTTTTTAAATCCTAGAAAAGAATCTTTCAGTCTATGATTTCTCATGAAGATTATGTCCAGAGTGCTTGTTGATTAATTTATCCTCAAGTAACAATAATGTATTGTTTGCTAGAAAGTGAAGTAGAAAAGCTCATTTCAAGAGTTTAGAAAAAATATATAATGTTCAAAGTGATATTAATAATTGTATTATCTCCAAAATGTAATTTAGAATAAGTTGATGAATTTATATATATATATATGGTGGTGGTTGTCTACTCCTTAAACAGAGTTTGACCACCTCCTGCACCTACACCTTAGCCCTTTCATGGCGTCTGATGTGGCTTTTTAAACCAGACAGTGTTTTGAAAAAACACCCACACAGATTGCACCTCTGATTTGCACTACCAATACCTGCAAGTAAGTTCTGCTCATTGTGGATCCTAACATGTCTTTTAAGACCCCCATTGGATTTGCAAACCCTCTGGCACACACCACATTCAAACGTGTGCACAGACATATAATCAGAATAGCTGGATGAGGTTTGTTTTCCATGGGTTCGCAGGTGAGATTTGAGGCCAGCCAAGGACAGACATGGTCTGTCACAGACTGTGCACACAAAAAGGTCCTTGTCATTCACCTTCTCAGTCTTCACCTTTTTCCTTAAATGTCTCTTGAGCCCTGCTTGCATCATCCTGGCCTCTTCAAATGCTTTCACTCCACTCCACACCCTTGTTCGCCATCCAACTCGATCTGAAGTGAGGACTTCTATATCTTTTGGAGCCATTCCAATTGACTTCATAGCAGTCCTTATGCCATCCTTAAACCTTTTTTTAGGTTTATGCCGATAACGTTTCCCCTCTGCAAGCTCACCATAAAACAGCTGTTTCGGCATGCGTTCATCTGCCATTCGAACAATATGGCCACACCATCTCAATTGGTTCCTCAAAATCATGGCTTTAATTGAGGGGATGCCTGCAGATGCAAGGATATCTGTGTTTGGAGTAAAAGAATTCCATTTAATTCTTAAAATATGACGAAGGCATTTTTGGTGGAACTTTTCTAACATTTTAAAATGCCTTTCATAACAGGTCCAAGTTTCACAGGAATACAATAGGGATGTTAAGACAAATGATTTGTAAAGAGCCAGCTTTGTATTGTTATTTATATGTCGCTGGCGCCAGACGCGTGACTCCAAGCCACCAAATGCTTTTGCTGCCCTTTGAATTCGCAGGTGTATTTCCGTATCAAGATTTCCATCATCTTGAACAGAGCTTCCCAGGTAGACAAATGAATTTACAACCTCAAGTAACTTTCCCTTAACAAAAATTTTAGGGAGGTTACAAACAGCACCATACGCAGGTTGATACATCACAACTGTTTTTTTCAGATTGATGGTCAGGCCAAAATCATCACAAGCTGCATCAAATGCAGATACAAGGGATTGCAGACCCGATTCAGAATGACTAACCAGATCGCAATCGTCAGCATACAAAATTTCCCTAATAAATGAAGTAAAAACCTTCGTTTTAAACTTCAGTCGGGTCAAATTAAAAACATTCCCCGTTGTTCGATATTTTATGTAGATACCCTCCTCAGAGTTTTGAAAGGAATGTGACACCACAACGGCAAGGTATATTGCAAAGAGGGTGGGTGCATCAAGGTCTCCCTGCTTTACTCCATTTTCCACAGCAAAAGATTCAGAGAGCCTACCACCAAAATTAACCCTAGCTCTCATATCCTGATGCAAAGCCTTGACCATGTTTATAAACTTTTCTGGGCAACCAATTTTCCCCAGAATTAGCCACAGAGCACTTCGATTAACAGTATCGAATGCTTTGCTCAAATCAACAAAGCAATGGTACAGAGCAAGATTCTGTTCAATGCACTTCTCCTGTAATTGTCTGACAGTAAAGATACAATCAGCTGTGCCCCTGGAGGAACGAAAACCACACTGAGACTCAGACACCATACTTGGAACTATAAAGGTATTTAAACGTTCTAACAAAATGCGGGCGAGCACCTTTCCAACCACAGACAAAAGGGAAATCCCACGAAAATTACCACACAGATCCTTTGGCCCCGATTTATATAAGGAGACAAGAATGGCATCAATCCAGTCTTGAGGCACTTTCTCACTTCTCCAACAGTGACAAATTAAAATATTTAAGAGTTCCATCATTTTGTCACCCCCATATTTCAAGACTTCTGCACAGATTCCATCAGATCCTGGAGACTTGTTGTTATTCAGCTTATTCATAGCTAAATAAATGTCATTTAGAGTTGGTTCAGATGCCATCTCTTCTATAACTGGAAGTTGTTCAATTTTTTCTATCGTCCTCATATTAACGGATGATGGTCTATTCAAAAGTGCAGAGAAATGTTCTACCCAACGCTTATGAATAGAAGCGGTGTCAGTCAGAAGAAAACATCCATCTTCTGTTCTCACTGGAGCTACTGAAGAAGATTTTGGACCATATACCTCCCTAACATAAGAATACAAACAACTGGCATCATTTCTATCAGCTGCTTCTTGTGCCCCTTTTGCCCTATCATTCCACCATTCCTGTTTAATTTTCCTTAGAGTAGTTTGCACCCTCCTTTTCAGCTTTCTGTAAGTTTCATTTGAGTTGGGATTCAATGACTGAGAGAGCAGTGTATTGCCTAAGTTTTGTTTTTCTAAAAGTAGATCATGAATTTCTGCTGATCTATCTGAGAACCAATCTCTGGATTTATGAGATTTAAATCCCACTGACGAACTTGCAGCCTGAAATACTTTTGTTTTGAAATCTTCCCATAAATTGTTTGGGTCAAGATTAATACTTTCTATAGCGTCGTGGAATCTTTGCAAGTTGCTTGATAATTTAAAGTTTGCAACGTTTAACATTTTGGGTATCTTAGGACCAGACTGTCGGTTTTTAGGTTTTATCGAAAAATCTATTTTGCCACGCAGTAGATGATGGTCAGTCCAGCTCTCTGCCCCTCTCACGACCCGAACGCTAGAAACGTCTTTCATATCACATTTCCTAATCAAAATATAATCTATGAGATGCCAGTGCTTAGATCTTGGGTGCATCCAGGTGGCTTTATATTTATTTTTCTGCTTAAACAGAGTGTTGGTGACAACCAGATCATTCTCAGTACAAAACGTCAAAAGAGCTACTCCATTTCTATTGCATTTTCCAATCCCATGTCGACCTAAAACAGGCCATGAAACATAGTCCCTTCCAACTCTTGCATTGAAATCTCCCAAAATGACCAGCTTGTCAGAAATTGGTACTTTCCTCAATAATCTTGCTAGATTGTCATAAAACTGTCCCACAGTTTCCTCAGAATGGGACATTGTTGGTGCATAAATACTGACAACGGTAAGAAACCTACCTTTTGTCAGTTTGATACGGCATGACATGATCCGGTCAGATATACCACTTGGAAGCTCTGCAATGGAGGACACTAATGTATTCTTGAGAGCAAACCCAACACCAGATTCTCTACGCTGACCCTTAGGTAAGCCTTTCCAGAAGATAGTATATCCATAAGCAGATTCCATTACTTGACCCTCACCAGAGAGACGAGTTTCAGAGAGAGCAACTATATCAAGGGAATATTTCTTTAGCTCACATGCAATAAGTGCAGTACGCCTTTCTGGCCTCTTCGTGAAATTATCATCAAGAAGTGTGCGCACATTCCAACAGCCAAAATTCAAACGATGTTTATTTTTACTTTTTCTTGAGGACTGTTTGACCACAGTGGCAGGATGACGACCGGGTCCAGCCTGTGATACACTGGGACACCTGCCGGGCCAGACCTGCTCCCCTGATGTTCCCAAGCCTTTTTTGCCATTTACTGAATTTGTTTCAGACATTTTAAAATAAGTTACAGGTGCATTTTTAGGTTTCTGCCAACCAACCAATTGAATGATTTTACTAAGATTTGGAGTACAGGAAGTACCTGTGCAGATGAATAATTTTTAGTGGGTGTAGCTTGCACTGCACTACCCCCACTTATTAGCCCAAGAAGACTTTCACCGGTGTGACAAGAGAATTGACAAAACCAGGAATTTCCAAGGCCTCAGGTTTTATTTCGGAGATTTCCTTCTCCTAGGTAGATTACCAACCAAGGTTAAAGAGCTTCTACCTGCCCATGAGGTAAGCCGTCCCATTCCAGACACCTAACCGACACTCAGACACTCTGTAAAGTGAACAAATATCACTCCGGTGACCGATGTGGAGCAGCTCATAAAAACACATATATATAAAAACATATATATAAAAACACATACACACACACACACACACACACACACACACACACACACACACACACACACACACACACATATATACATACATACATATATATATATATATATATATATATATATATATATATATATACCTGATGGGATTCTTTCAGTTTCCATCTGCCAAATCCACTCATAAGGCTTTGGTAGGCCCGAGGATATAGTAGAAAACACATGCCTAAGGTGTTACACAGTGGGACTAAACCCAGAACCATGTGGTTGGGAAGTAAGCCACTCCTGCTTTGTAAATTTCTGTGAACATTTGATCATTTAAACATGTTTTTCCAAATTTTACCTTGTAACTTTAAACTCTCCTAAACCCTTTATTTATTTTTACCATTGATAAGCGAAAAATTGTCAAAACCAGTTTGATATTTGAATAAATCTATTACGAAATTTTAAAATGACTGCACGTTTTGAGATTCAGGTGCATTCTCAAAGCCCAGAACAATTTCTTCTATATATATATATATATATATATATATATATATATATATATATATATAAAGAGACTGAGAGACAGAGAAACTGACAGATAGAAATTGCACAAATAATGTGAGCAAGACTGCGAGGAAAAAAAGAGACAAACAAGCAAATAATACTTGGAGTAAGATAAGCAAAAGCCTGTAGCAGAAAAAGTGTAGAAATAGAAAAAAAAAAATGCTTTCACTCCACTCCACACCCTTGTTCGCCATCCAACTCGATCTGAAGCGAGGACTTCTATATCTTTTGGAGCCATTCCAATTGACTTCATAGCAGTCCTTATGCCATCCTTAAACCTTTTTTTAGGTTTATGCCGATAACGTTTCCCCTCTGCAAGCTCACCATAAAACAGCTGTTTCGGCATGCGTTCATCTGCCATTCGAACAATATGGCCACACCATCTCAATTGGTTCCTCAAAATCATGGCTTTAATTGAGGGGATGCCTGCAGATGCAAGGATATCTGTGTTTGGAGTAAAAGAATTCCATTTAATTCTTAAAATATGACGAAGGCATTTTTGGTGGAACTTTTCTAACATTTTAAAATGCCTTTCATAACAGGTCCAAGTTTCACAGGAATACAATAGGGATGTTAAGACAAATGATTTGTAAAGAGCCAGCTTTGTATTGTTATTTATATGTCGCTGGCGCCAGACGCGTGACTCCAAGCCACCAAATGCTTTTGCTGCCCTTTGAATTCGCAGGTGTATTTCCGTATCAAGATTTCCATCATCTTGAACAGAGCCTGTAGCAGAAAAAGTGTAGAAATAGAAAAAAAAAAAAATAGTGCACAATGAAGATAAATATGCCAAAGGAAGAAACAGAAGAAAATCTAATGTTTCAAGTGATATCAAGTGTTATAAAGTGATACTAAAAACAAGAAAAAGGATTAAGAGAGCAAGGAAAAGAGAAAAGTATACAATACCTAAAAACAGACAAAAAAATTGCATCTACAAAACAGAACAGTTTGAGGATAGAAACCAGGTCTAAACATAATAGCTTATAGACATACTCTGAATGTAGTTCTAAATAAATCTTTAATAATTTTTTTTTATACCTAAGACCATCAGAAATATTAAGATATTAGCCTCTACCCACATTGTCATGCTTTAATTAAAAGGTTACAGCATCGATTAGATTACTTAGATAAGTTTCAGCTGAAGTTGACTCAGCCATGTCTAATTTAATAGCACCACCTGGAAGAGATACACAGTCAACTCTGGGGAACTGTAGCCCATTCAAGCAGAGGGTTATTGTTTTCAGAGACATATCTGGGTGTGGGTGGTTTATCTGGTATTTGTTGTGGGTAATCATTTAAGGATCATTTGAATGCCGTGAAGTCACTTTCCTCCTTTATGTGTGTCTGATACGATGTTGAAGAGAGCAGGGCCAATTGAGGTGAAATAGTTCTGTCATAGTGTTGTGATACGACACAAACATTTCTGCAGTGAACAGATGGCCTCGCATGAATTTTAAAGATGTTGATGGATTGTTTTCCACATCATACAGATGATATAGAACTCACAGCGGCGGTGGAGGGAGCAAAGAATGAGTTTTTTTAGTCGATCCCAATAGTCAAGGCTTGTCATGTCATCCTCCGCAGACCTCCACCAAGCAGCTCATTTTTAAGATAGATACGCGAATAAAATTACTAATAGAGAAACGAAAATTAAGTTTGGAAACAGCAACGTCACCATAGGTTACGTGGAAACGATGAACGTGTTTTCAAGGGAGATAATCAAAGAACGTAACATTGTAATACTTCATGTAAAGTAAATATAACAAATGAAAAATCCTTCAAGACTCCATAAGAATTCCTGGATCACTACCAAAATTTCATCATCTATTCCTTGTGTCATTACCAACTTTTTCTGCAAGATTCATCAAATACTGTTCACAACTTTTTGAGTTATTTTGCACACAGACAGACAGACGGACAAATCAACGTCAATGAAAACATAACTTCCTTCCTTGGCGGAGGTAATAAGACATCTGTTCGAAATACCGTGTAAACAGATGTTTTAAATTCAGTATCATATGTGTTGTTGCTTATAAATATATATAAAGCTGTCCACACATATACTAGGTTAAGTCAAAATGTTTTTTGAATTTTCACTGATTTGGTAACTTGTATTATATTATTAATTGTTTATTCTTTATTTTCCTATGTAACATATAAGCATTAATTACTTATTCTTTATTTTACAACTTTGATAATGGGTAATAAAAAAATCACAATTAGAGTCATTTTATGCTACCTGTGGAGAAAGGACTGAGTGCAAGTGTAGCAGCAAAAGAAATTAATGATGTGGAAGGCCCAGGAACTGTCATTGAATATATGGCATAAATCTAGTTCAAATGTTTCAAGGAAGGTGACACCAGCCTTGAAGACAAACCAAGTTCAGGGGGACCTTTTGTTGTAGAATATGAGGCCTTGCTTGAAATGGCTGAACAACAGCCAAACAGAAGCATTTGTACATTATAGGCAGAAATTAGTCCTTCACAAAACACCATCAATTGATACCTCCACAAGCTCAGCCTTGTGAACAGATGTTTGAGATATTCATTCTTGGCATTGAATTGTAACTGGGGACAAAGAATGGATTCATTTTTATAATCCTAATAGGAGAAATCAGTGGCTTTGTTTGAGCCAGGCTTCAAAACCTGTTGTCAAACAGGGGCGGTTTAAACAGAAGGTCATGTTGTGTGTTTGGTGGAATTTCAAAGAGGTGTTGTACTTTGAGCTTGTCCCAGATGGTCATGCTGTGAACACTAACCTTTATACTCAACAACTGCAGTGAGTATATGATGCTTTGCAAGCCTGCTACTTGACATCAGTCAATCAAAGATGTGCATTCCTACAGCATGACAATGCCTCAGCACACAGTGCCAATGTGACCGAGTGCAAACTTGAGGAGTTGGAAGTGCTGCTTCACCCTGCCTACAGTCCAGACCTTGCATCATCAGATTACCTTTTTCAAGCCATGGTTCATTTCCTGCATGGACAGAAATTCAATAATGTGGATGAAACTGAAAATAGGTGCAGGGTGGTATTTTTGCCTCTGAAATTTCTAAATAGTATAAGCGTGGAATTGAACTTCTGGCATAATGATGGCAACAAGCAATAGAATATGATGGGATATATTTTGATGAATAATTACTTTTCATATGTAATATGTTTGAACTGTTAATTAAAGCTTGAAAGGGTATGTACTTATTTTCACACCTACATCCACATATACTTACATTCACCTATATTTATATAAGAGGTGTTCATGGTGTGTATATGTTGTATGTTTATGGGGTGTGTGAGAAAATGTGTGTGTGTGTAGATAAATTTAGAATCTCCTTGAGGTAAAAGAAGGTATGTAAAATACACAAACCTGCAAATATGACATGCTTAGATTTTGAAAATAAAGCTAATGCACATGAAAAAGTGACACTTGCATGTTTGTACATATATATGCGTGCACATATGTGCATACACACATCCACAAACACATAGACATGCACACAACCAGTGCCCATAGACACTGACCAAGTAATAAAATAAAATCTTAAATCGAAATGAAACACTCAGATGTCCACACACTCACTTTCACACATTCTAAAAAGTGCATATGAGTCTATTAGCAAAATGACACTAGCAAGATCAAACGATACATATAATTATATATGCATGATGGGTGTGTTTCTGTAATTATGTGTGAGTGTATGTTTATATAATTATATATAAATACATGCATGTTAATATAATTATATATATATGTACATGTGCACAAATGCAAATACACACATGCAGACATATATACACATACAAATGTACACATGTTTAGGAATAGCTTTTAATACAACACGTGAATGACTTTGTCAGAAATCAGCTTAATCTAGATCTGGATATATTTAATCCATAAACTATCACTTGATGTTTATCTTTTGTTGCTTACTAGACAGTGATAATAATGATTGTGTTGGTGTTGTTGATGTGCTAGTGGTGGTGGTATTTGAGGTAACCAGGGGTGGGGTGGAGGTGGAAATAGTATTATTTACATGATTCTGCCACCATCACTACAGCTAATAGCTATCTCCTCTAGCTTCATTATTAGCTATGTACACAACCACAACCTACTCACTGTCATCCACTTTCCTCATTACTAACATTTTAAATACCAACACCTCTCAGCCTCTTACCAACTTTATCAAATCCTTGGTACTTGACAGTCCTCAAAGAAGTAGTACTCCCACCCACTTTCCTTCCCACTTCCCACTGAACACACTCAAATATTTTTTTCTCCAGTCTACTAGCACATACGTGGTAACTGAAAATGGTTATAGTCCCTTCAAATCATCAGGGCCACCATCTTGTCCACATCTTTTCCAAGACTCTCAAACACTTTGTCCTAAAGTTAACTTTCATCTTTGCAAAATCTCATTAACAGCCTACTTGTTGTCACTTCTAACTATGCTCACTCTTATGAAGATGATCCCACACTTCATTTACCCTTAACCTTCCACTATACACCTGTCTTGGAGGCCTTGTAAAGGATTATGGATTCTGTCCTTCCTGATAAGGAAAGACTCACAAGCACAATCCAAATGCAAGGTAGACACTGCCTGTCAAATCCGCACATCCTCTACAAACAAAGGCCTTGAAACATCTTTCAAGGATGATGTAACAATTTAGTCCCTTTCACAGCATAGAGACACTCATATCAAGGAAAGGATCCTATTCCTCATTCCTTCTTGTGTTGAAGAATAAGCAATTAAACCTTCAAGGTAATCCTACATGCTGTGTTTTACACTTTTTGAGCAAAATAAATAAATAAATAAGCTGTTTATGAAGTACTGTTTGTGTCACACATAGAAATATCCTAGACTAATTCTGAAACATTTCACACTGATTTCCTACTCTACTACAATGGCTTCAATTCCTCTGAACTATCTAGCTGAACTGTCTATCACTTCTACCTAGGAAGTGATATAATGTAACTGATATAATTGCTTTTTATGTCTAACTAAATGGAGAGGATACAAGTAGCTTCATCCTCATCATAAATCTTTTAAATAGAGTGTTATTTGGTGGATCATTTTGACTCCTTATGTCACCTCTCTTATGATGTCGTTTATCTTCAGGTCAGCTGTAATCTGGATTAAAGGTATACCAGCTGAAGCCTTTGCTTTTTTTTTTAGGCATAGTATAACTAGGATTACATTATCCAGTGTGTCCTTTCTTTTTTATGGTATGGGGATCTGGCTGCTATCTTTAGCAGGTCAAACAACTGCATCATTCAGCACTTATTGTTGCCAAACAGCAACAATAACTATCATACCACTGATATTATTACAATTATCTCTACTACACAACTATTACTACTACTGCTGTAACCAACACATTGCTACAATTACTACCAGCATACCTGTTGCCCTTGGATTACATGACAGAAGACTTGATCTGAAATACACCCTGCTTCTTAATAAGGTGGCAGGGTGGAGTTCATTAATGTAGATTATTACTGATTTCATCCATTACTGTTGTAATTGTTGTTGCTGTTTGAAGTTGTTGTTGTTGCTATTATTTTTGTTGATGCTATTTTGTTCATTAATTGGAAATTCTAAGTTCAAATTTTGCTGTTCTTATCTTCAACTTCTCAGTTTGATAAATTGGTAAATTAAGTACTAGTAATATATATCTCTTTATCTCTGGGGCATTATTTTATGGGGTGGAGTCAGTACCTAACTTTGACTCCATGACATTAAATTGTATGTTTGTTGCATGGTATGGAATACTAAACATTGCTCCAGAGGGAACTACATAAATTGGAAATCTTTAAAATGGGTTATCTTCACTGGATTACAAGTATACCATGTCTGGAGAATTATCACATTCAACCAACTTGCTTTTGCTAGCTGACTGTTTCTAAATTATTTTTGACTGTGCTGGAATATCTGGATAATTAAGGCCAGATAGACATCTCATCATTGAAGATTGTCATGCAATCTACTTACATATCCTCCATCCCAGGATGTAAAATTATCAAAAAAAATTAACTGAAAAATGATAAAAAAAGTCTAAGGAAACTGAAGATAATCAACAGTGATGCCAAACATCTAAGAAAATCGTATCAGAGAGGGAAAGAAATATCTATAAACAATGAAGTGGTGGACCAGAGAAGATCCACTAAAAAACACTCAATCTAAAAGATTTATGATGAGGATGAAGCTATTTATCCAGTATCCTCTCCATTTGGTTACACAGACTTATCGGGAAATATAAAAAGCAATTATATCAGTTACATACTTCAGCAATGGTGTCACTAGATAATCCTTCTCTGATAGCAAGGATTTATGAGCTACTGTTTATCTGCAGTTGCCCTAGTGTTAAACAAATGAGAGACAAATCTTCCCTAGGACATCATAATTAAATTTCTCTAAGTGAAGAAGTGTGCTTGGATTTGCAAGTCAAAAGAAACACCAGTTATAAACCAGTGTGCTACCACTGCTTGCAATGATGAATTGTCATACAACCTTGTGACACCAGCTTTCCATGAGATAATGAGGAAGCCATCACCTGCAAGAAATAACCAAATTTTCTCAAATCACATCCTTACAATCTTAAAAGATATGACCCAAGGATCCTTGTACAAAGGAAAATGATTGGGTAGCCATAGCTGAAATGCTTTTGATCATAGATCTGACCTAGGGGCTAAACAACAATAGCAACAACAACCTGCATTATATGGGTGAACTTGTCCATTTAAAGTTAAATATCTTAGCTAGAACACATCATCAGTAACAGAAAATTTGAAGCATTAATCTCCCACTTGACTTCCAAACATATCAATTCTAGTACCATCTACCTTAGCACTGTTAATTAGTGATTCAGGATTTGTTTAAAAGAAATGATAAAATGAAATGACAGAATTCATGGGCATATTGTAATTATATATTGTAATTATGTATGGAATTTCCATAGATTTTGCTCATGAAAGATGAGAACTCTAGTTGTTTCCTGTTGTGATGGTGAAGATGATGATGAGTGGCAGGCAGATAGACAGACACAGACAGACAGACAGACAGACAGACAGACAGACAGACAGACAAATAGATAGATAGAGAGATAGTTAGATAGATAGATAGATAGATAGATAGATAGATAGATAGATAGAAAGACAGACAGACAGAGAAGAGGGGGGGAAGAGGAAACTGTGACATGCATACACACACATTTACCAACTTTGAGATCTGTAATGGCAATAATGTTGGTAAGGTGTCAGTTAATGGATGGTGGTAGTTGTTTGTAGTAAGGAGTTGATGGTAAACGATATGTTTATGGATTGATATTAAAAATAACAAAATATACTCTATGATTTGATGTATTAATGTGAGCAATTGCCATCAAGTGATGTTGTCACTACTGCCACTGTTACCTAAACTAATGACAACAAACACTGCTAATTATCATAATATTTGAATTACTTTTCTTAGCATGATGCAAAAGGTAGGCAGGAGCATTCTGTTGTTTTCCTATATAGCTATCAGTGCATGATTCATTGTTTTATGTCTAACTTATGCCAGCATGGAAGGAGAACGTTAGACGATGACGACGACGACGACGACGACGACGACGACGACGACGACGACGATGATGATGATGATACTGGGATCGAACAGAGTTTAAGTTGCAGGGTGTAGAGAACATGATTAGACATCTGATGTGCATTGAGTCAGGAAAACAGCTGAGTAGGCACAGACAAGTCAATGAAGGCACAAATATTACAGTGCATATGTGAAACTGGTTCAATTCTACTCCTTTATTATTAGTCAATTGGTTAAATGTCCAACTAATTGATTGTTTGTTTAATTTGATTAAACAGTATGTCATTTGTTTTGTTTTTGTTTGTCAAAACTCTTTCGTTGCTACTTGCTACCTTTTCAATGACTTTCATCTTAGTCTGTTACAGAGGCCTTGTTTGTCTGTTTGAGACCTTGTTTTGTGTGTGTGTGTGTGTGTGTGTGTGCATTTGCTTGTGTATGCATGTATATATGTATGTACAGGGGTTGGACAAAATAATGGAAACACCTTAAAATTTCAAACAAATTTATTTTAATATGGGGTAGGACCGCTTTGGTAGTAATTACAGCTTGAATTCTACAAAGTATGGGCTCATACAAAGTTTGAATTGTTTCCTAAGGAATTTTTGTCCTGTCTTCAGCTAAAACAGTCTCCAGTTCTTGTAGTGATGATGGTGGAGGATATTGACTCCTTACTTGTTTTACTAAAATGCACCATAAATGTTCAATAATATTGAGATATGGGGACTGTGGTGGCCAGATAAGATGTTCAACTTCACTAGAATGTTCCTCATGCCATTCAGTAACAACTTTAGCTGTGTGAATTGGTGCATTATCATCCTGAAAGATTGTGTTTCCCTCCGGAAACAGTTCTGCAACCATAGGATGAATTTGATCAGATAAAAATGCTTAAATAGTTTTGACTATTAATTCTGCCATGAAGGAAAACCATTAGGCTGCCATATTTCCAAGACATAGCCCCCCCCCCCCCACCAGATCATCACAGATCCTCCTCTATGTTTAACAGTTGGAAGAATGCAATCTGGGTCAAATGCTTCTTTTAGCTGTCTCCACACATATACTTGGCCAGTGGTCAGAAATAAGGTAAAGGATGACTTGTCTGAGAAAATAACATTCTTCCACTGCTCTAGGGACCAATTCTGTAGGTTCTTACTCCACTCTAAATGCTTTGCAATGTTTCTTTTTGAAAGTAGTGCTTTTCTGATTGCAGCCCTTCCATGAAATCTGGCTTTGTCCCGGTGAACAGTTTTTGTGGAAACTGGGTTCTCAAGCTCTGCAGTAATTTTGGGAGCAGTACTTTTGTGATCCTTTCTAACAATTTGGGTAAGAGTTTGATGGTCCCTAACTGAAAGTCTTGGTTTTCTTCTGGAGTTTTGTTTCTATGAGGAGGTTTTTCCCTCTTTCTCAAAGGCTGTTGTTACTTTTGAGACAGTACTTCTTGATATACCAAACATTTCGGCTGTTTTTGTTATGCTAGCACCTGCTACATGAGCACCAACAATTTGACTTCTTTGAAAGTCCAATAGCTCTGTCATTTTAATGAATTTTAATTACCTTTTTCTGATGATATCTGGAAAAAAACAGCAATTTTAGCAAGACATATTAAGCAGCACTAATAATAAATCAAAAAACATAAAAATAAATGAGCTTGTGACGGTTTTATAGATATTTCAAAATTATGATGCGATGATGCTAGATGTTTCCATTATTTTGTCCAACCCCTGTGTGTATGTATTCTGTGTATTCATATGTGTGTGTGGGTGCATGCTTGTGTGTTTGTGTATGTATGTTTCTGTTTCCTTGTGTGTACGTGCGTGCTTGTGTGTATCTATGTATATGAGTTTGTGTGTGTATGCACATGTACCTTTTGTGTATGCATGTGTGCCCATATATGTCTGTGTATCCATGTGTGCGTGGAGTGTGTGTGTGTATGGTAAATAAGTAAGAAGGTTGATAGGTAAGTAGAAAGGTTTTAGGTGGTTAGCTTAGTTATATAGATTGTTAGTTATTCAGTTAATTATGTAGGTAAGTAGATAGGTGAGATGATAGGCAAGCAAATAGGTAGGTAAATAAGAAAGTAAGTAGATAGATAGATAGATAGATAGATAGATAAATAGATAGATAGATAGATAGGTGGGTACATAGGTAGGTACATAAGTAGGTAAATAGGTAGGTAGGTAGGTAGGTAGGTAGGTACATAGGTAGTACACATTCACAGAAAAGCACACACACATTAACACATGATTATACCCACAGACACTACGCACATACACATATACACATACAGACATATATATAGGCACACATGCATACACATCAGGTGCACATGCATACACACACAGTCATACACATAGACCCACTCAAGCATTCACAAGAAAGCAGAAGTACATACACAAACATATGCACACACACACACATACATACATACACAAACACACAGGCACGCACACACGTGAATAAGCAGACATGTGAATACGCAGAAGAATACATACATACATATGTCTCTGGAGCCAACCTTTCTGGAAGTGGTAAACTCTGTTAAAGAGATGACTTCTGGTAAGGCACCTGGCAAGGATGCTATTCTTCCTAAAATTTACAAACATGGTGGACAGAAGCTTTTTAAGAAACTGCATGACCTCTTCATAAACATCTGGAAGGTAAGCCGTGTACCACAGGACTTCAAGGATGCCTCAATTCAACATCTGTATAAGAACAAAGGCAACAGAAGTGTTGCCATAGAATATCGCTTGTCTATTGCTGGTATGATCATTGCTCGACTCATTCTTGACAGGATCATCAAACATGTTGTAAATGATATCTATCCAGAATCAGTGTGGATTTCGCTCTGGTTGTGGTGCTATCGACATGATCTTTTCCCTCCGACAGGTCATGGAGAAGGTCCGTGAGAAAAATCAAGAGTTGTTCTTGATATTTGTTGACCTTACTAAGGCCTTCAACACTGTTAATTGGCAAGCACTTTGAAAAGTTCTGAAATAGCTTGGTATATCTGACAAGATGTTGAATGTTATCATCTCCTTTCATGAGGGAATGAAGACTGCTGTCATGTCCAGTGGGCAATCTTTGGCTTCCTTCGACATCACAAATGGAACAAACCAAGGCTGTGTTATGGCTTCTGTTTTGTTTGCACTCTTCTTTTCAGTGATACTGAGGTATGCTTTTGGCAACATACAAAGTGGGGTCAAATTCCAGTTTTGAACAAGTGGACTATTCAATAATCAGCGTTTCAAAGCCAGAACACTGATATGCACAAGTACATTCATGATCTACTTTTTGCAGATGATGCTGCACTAGTAGCAACCTCTCCAGAGGATGCTTAGGAACTTCTAGACCGGTTTTCTGCTGCATGTAAAGCCTTTGGTTTGACCATCAGCATAAAGAAGACAGAAGTAATCCACCAACCTTACCCTACTCCTAAACAAATTCGACGTGTCAAGCAGAGGCTACCAGTTCACAATTTTCCTGACACTCCTATACAGGTTGATGGGAAAAGCCAAAATTATGTGAAGTCATTTACATATCTTGGTAGTAAAGTGAATTTGAGTGCTTCCCTTGATGATGAAATCGTCAACAGTCTTGCAAAGGCAACCAACGCATTTGACAAACTCTGTCATTACCTATAGAATAAAAGGGGCATCAAACTTGACATCAAAATACAGGTCTATAAAGCAGCCATTCTTAGTACTTTCTTGTATGGCTCAGAATTGTGGATATCCTATAGACAACACATTAATCAACTAGACATCTTCTACAAAGACTGCGGTTATTCACTAAAAGACAGAGTTTCAAATGCCAGCTTGTTTAGCAAGTGTAAGATCGATGGAATTGAGAGCTTCCTTATACAATCACAATTGTGCTGGGCTGGCCACCTTGCTTCTTGAATTCAGCAAACATCAATATGCCTCTGTTCAAGCATCTCAACAATCTCACCAGACCTACCTTTCAATGTGCCTACATTGACAGTGCCAACACTGAGGAAGTGGAAAAAGATTCGTTCATGTAAAAATTTGCAGCTCCTATTGGAGGTGAATGTAATTTCAAGCATTGTTAATATAAGCACTATTGATACAAATATAAATGGATAAGTAATTCACTAAAACAGCAAATTGGTTAATTTGTTATAAGTAGCGAGGAAATAGGGGGTTTGTTAATTGACTACATAAGTAATACAGTCTCCTTTTGAACATGCAGTAATGTGGATGAGACTACCGGTAGTGAGAGCTATGAGAGCCTTCTGGCGCTAGTGGTGGAGGTATGAGAGTTTTCTGCTACAGAGGAAAGTTACCTATACCTCAAAAATAACAGAGGGATGATTGTCTCCAACTGTCTTAGGGGAGTTGTACATGTATTCTAGACAGTTGGAGAGAATCCGCCCTCAATTGTTTTTGAGGTATGGGTAACTGGGTCATTGATTTCAATTACTCCCTCCCCCTACTATAACCTCTACTATTCTCTAAATTCTATTTGTTCTGACAAGATACAAAATATTTGGTGAATTCATTCTGCCAACGAAATAGCAGCAGAATCAGTGTAAATATTTGACTCTGTAGAATTGTGACCATGTTAATCAGTTGAATTGTCCTTTATGTCTGAAGTTCATGCAGTCATTTGATGAAAACAGTTTCTTTGCAATGATGTAATGTTTTCATTTATCAGTTAAAGGAGTTGCTTGAAATGATCATAATGAATTGATACCTTTACCCCTATGTTACTCATTCATATTTTATTCACCTATCCTGGAATCTGCGCTTTGGAAATATTATAAAAAGTATTTTAATATAAAGTGCATATCTGAATAGCCAAGAGCAGATCTCTTTACTCAGCTGGGTCGTATTATCTGCATACGCTGCAAAAATATCAGGTGCTGGCATTTCTCTACCAAGTTTGATATTCACTTAATATTGTTTGGGTGTGCAAATTATTGTGACCTAACAAAGTGCCTCAATTTAAGTACGTAATTCAACTGAATCTAAATCTGATTATGCAATATATATATATATATATATATATATATATATATATATATGTACTTATATACATAATATATAGATACTTATATACATATAAATAAATAAATAAATATATATATATATATATATATATATATATATATATATATATATATATATATATATATATATATATATATATATATATATATATATATATATATATATATATATATATATATATATATATACATACACACACACATAGGCGTAGGAGTGGCTGTGTGGTAAGTAGCTTGCTTACGAACCACATGGTTCCGGGTTCAGTCCCACTGCGTGGCACCTTGGGCAAGTGTCTTCTACTATAGCCTTGTGAGTGGATTTGGTGGACGGAATCTGAAAGAACCCTGTCGTATATATGCATATATATTTATGTGTGTTTGTGTGTGTGTGTGTGTGTTTGTCCCCCCCAACATCGCTTGACAACCGATGCTGGTGTGTTTATGTCCCCATAACTTAGCAGTTCGGCAAAAGAAACCAATAGAATAAGTACTAGGCTTACAAAGAATAAGTCCTGGGGTCGATTTGCTCGACTAAAGGCGGTGCTCCAGCATGGCCACAGTCAAATGACTGAAACAAGTAAAAGAGAAAGAAACATACAAACATACATATATATATATACATACATACATACATACAAACATATATGCATACTTATATATATATATATATATATATATATATATATATATATATAATTATTTAAATAATTATTACCTTTGATGGTTTTTATTCCCATGCTGGCCACTTGATAAGATCAATATTTTAAATATCGATCTTATCCTTATTTATATATATATATATATATATATATATATATATATATATATATATATATATAAAACATGAGAGAGTTAGGGGTTGGGGGTTCAACCCACTAAGGGATAGTATCTATCCAGTATACTGCTGGGAGGGTACCCAATTATTGCTACACTAGTGCTATACTAAGTGCAATCAATGGGAGCGGGTAAAAGTGGAGGTTTTACCCCAAATTTGTATAACAATTAGAAAATGGAGGATAATATGCTGAACCCAACTACTTGCAGACGATGTATCCTGTTGAATTCATTAATTTAATTCATAGCAAAAGTGACAAAAAAGAAAGAAAAAGAAAGAAAGAACCAAAGCACAGGTGTCTATGGCAGACTATGTTATTTTGCCAACCTGGTTTACATATAGAAGTACAAAGTACATAAGGAATTAGAGGATGAACAGAAGTTTAATCTTACAGCTGTTTCGGCCTAGTTTTAGCAAGCCCTATTCTATCCGAATATTCCTTGCCGGAGTGATTATCGGATGACATTTTGAAATGGGGTTACATGCCCGAACCGCTAGGCCTCTTCAGAGATTCACAAAGGGTTTCATACAAATGTAGAGCAAGAGGCAAAAACAGAGGTGTGGTAGAGACCAGAAGAAAAACAACAGCAAAAATAAGATAGAAATAAAAATAAAAAATAGAACTAAAATCAAAATCAAAATAAAAATAAGGGTACAGCAGGAAAAAAAAAAAATAATAAAGAATACATAAATGAAAAATGAAGGTATAGCATGTGAGACATGCAAAAATATAAAAAAGATATATGTCAAAAAACCCTTAAAAATACAAGGCACACAAAGAGCCTACAAACATTATAAATAGGTAGCTATAGACACTCCAATGCATATATATATGTGTGGGTTCGTGTGCACAATCTTACTCGGATGTCCCCTTACTCCCATGTGTGCATATACAAGTTTTTATAAGCAAACATTCCACCACATACGTTGTTTGTGGTATCCGCGCTATTAGCCGTATCTCGAAAGCTGTAAGTCTTATTTAGAAAGGAAGTTTTGTTGAGTGTGTGTGTGTCATTTCTATATATATTGGAAGGTTCTATGTAGAAGTTCATTTTATACAAGTTATTAATGTTCTAGTAGCAGTGATGGTGACGATGATGGTGACAACAACAACAACAACAATAATATGCCAAACTTTCAAACTTAGCGGTGTAGGATATCCTGTTGCTTCTTCCAACGGCTCTACCATTCTGCTGCCAATGGGGGAGGGTTAATTACTACCGTTAACTTCCCTCCTTCCAATTGGGCAACTATTGTTTTAAACTGCCTACATTTAGCTATGGTTGGATAGCCACTGGCCGGTCAAGATGCTAGCTTGCCTGCGCACATCCCCACACACACACACACACACATGCTATGTATATCTCCCCGTACTCACGCTCATGCGTGCATGTATGTATATACACATGTATGCGCGCAGACACACATCTCTTAATTCTACTATATACTCACGGTGAGGGGGTAAAGTTCCCAATGTAATGGCAATAGAGTTAAATTGGTAGACTTTCAAGAAGACTAACAAGCCGATAACCACAACAGTAACAATGAGGATAAATACATTCTCATCTATACATATCCATATATACACCCTTATACATATTATGTCCCCTCACATATACCCATACTTATTCATACATACACAACTGTGTGGCCAACTATCATTACATCCGTATGTACACAACTACATACCTACCTACATACTCACCTATACATATACACATACATAAATATACACACACACACACACACAAATAGATGTACACACACACACACACATACTTATACATGTATACACACATATACATATACCTACACATACACATACACCCATATACACACACACACACATATATATATATATATATATACATACATATATACACATACATACATCCACATAGATATCCACACCTACATACACACATGCACGTACATACATCCACGTATGCACTCACAAGCAAATAGATATGTATGTGTATACACACAGGAGGAGTATCTCTAGTAAGACCAACTACAACAAGAACAATACCAACGACAACACATGTAGGTACATCTACATGTGCACATACATACACACATAGCTATATGCATAGCCACTTCTATTAGTTTTGATAAAGGGGCCGTGTCTGCAGTGCTACCCATTTTCTAGTGTATGTCTTCCTGCCTATATGTTAATATCAAGCTAGGTTTACCTCCTAATTTCTGTAGCTATATATAAATACACACCCACACACACATACATACACACACATATACACATACACAAATATACATATATATACATATATATATATACATACACATGCACATCTATGTACCCACATATATGTTCACTTAAGTATCAAGTGTTAGCCATCCCAATGTCAGCAGGGTATAATTAGTTATCGCTAGCGAAAAGCGGTGTCCTAGTACTAGGTATTTTCTTATATTAGATATATGTATGTAGAAAACAGAATTACATATGCCATAACCTAGCATAAGAATAGTGGTTAACTTAAATATGTATTATTTAAAACATGCGCAGTATCTAGACCTGAGTTCTACTTGAATTTAGAGAAAGTACATCCAATTCTGTGAAGGCATGAAACGTTTCTTTCCTTCAAACTATTAATAATTGGGATTTTGGTCCTAATTAGGAAAAAGATTTCATTTATGCATAATAAGCATTTCCTATTTTTGTTATTATATGCATGTGTGGATGCTAATATTTTCCAGTGCAAGTTAAAGTTGATGCCCTTATCCTTTAGTTCCCATATGTAGCTACTTAATCCGGTAGAATTCCTTCTGTTCCCGTTCCTAAATGTGTAGTTGTGATAATTAAACCTTTGTTTCATACTATTTTTAGTCGTACCCACGTATGCCCTGTTTTCATATTTTGTGTTTACCACACATTGGTATACCACTTCCCTTCTCATGCAGCTATTTCCGAACATGCAGCTTTCCTTTACTCTACAATTGCAAGTTCTACCTAGGTGCCCATAGTTAGTGTGATTAGTGTTAGGATTTGTTATGCTACTGCCATTTATTGTGCTTCCATTTAACCCCAGGGCTCTGTTATTCCCATTACTATTGTTGTTAGCAGTGTTAGGATTCTTACCTCCGCTATATCTAATACTTCTATTGCTACTTGTGATATTCATATCATTATCATTACTGCTCCTATCATCAGTCAATGTTTCCAGTGTGGGTATTAGTATCCACATTGTTATCGTCCTGATTATCCGTCCTATGGCTAACACAGTTGTCATATAAGGTTGTGTTGTCTATTCCATTTTTCCTACTTGTATAGAAGCTATCCAACTTCTTATTGTTAATTGAGGAGATTATTGCAGCCAGGTTGTGCGTTAAGCTATATCCTATTCTTATTGTCCTTTTATTGATTGACTCCCAATATTTATTCTTTCCCTTTACAAAGTGTTTATTGATTATATTAAAGATACTTTTTACTATGTCGTTTTTAATCTGCATGGCGAAGGGAATTATTAGCCATAGGGTGTCCTCCCCAGCTTTGTCTTTATAAGGGTTGCCTATGCTATATGTGGATCTACCAATATTATAACTGCTAACATTGGAATTAGTATTACTCTTCCCGTTACCGTTTCTGCCGCTGTTATTCCTATTACAATTATTGTTTTTGAAGTTATTATTTCGTTCACTATCGTTTACATCCGTGCCATCTATATTATCTCTATCACTAGCAATTCTATCAGTAATGATTTTATTCCCACCGTCTCCGTTACCACCATTCCGCACTGGTTGTCTCAGCCCATACATGATGTTTTTCTTATTGCCGCCTCCAACATCACCATCACCCCTACTATTGGCGTACCAAGTATTTCTATTATTACGACAACCATTATTATTACCTATACTTTTGTCTCTATCCCTGCCATTTGCCGTGCTATCCCTGCTATTGGCCGTGCTACATTTTGCATAGCACCCTCTCTCAGGTGTGGTTGTTTCATCTATATCATTCTGGTTACTATTGCCATTGGGGATGTATTTTATCCTATCCCTATACCCTGCATTTTTTAGCACTACATTGTATCTATCTTTATGTTTATTGAATATCTCTTCATTGGAGGAGAAATCCTTTTGCTTATATTCAGAAGAAGTGCTTTCTTCATTTGCGGGGGGTGGTTACTAGAACTATTTATATACCTTATATTAGAATTTTCTATTATATACGGCTCATGTAGTCCGGTATTTAGGTTACAGTTTGTAGGCTCTTTGTGTGCCTTGTATTTTTAAGGGTTTTTTTACATATAACTTTTTTATATTTTTGCATGTCTCACATGCTATACCTTCATTTTTCATTTATGTATTCTTTATTATTATATTTTTTTTTTCCTGCTGTACCCTTATTTTTATTTTGATTTTGATTTTAATTCTATTTTTTATTTTTATTTCTATCTTATTTTTGCTGTTGTTTTTCTTCTGGTCTCTACCACACTTCTGTTTTTGCCTCTTGCTCTACATTTGTATGAAACCCTTTGTGAATCTCTGAAGAGGCCTAGCGGTTCGGGCATGTAACCCCATTTCAAAATGTCATCTGATAATCACTCCGGCAAGGAATATTCGGATAGAATGGGGCTTGCTAAAACTAGGCCGAAACAGCTGTAAGATTAAACTTCTGTTCATCCTCTAATTCCTTATGTACTTTGTACTTCTATATGTAAACCAGGTTGGCAAAATAACATAGTCTGCCATAGACACCTGTGCTTTGGTTCTTTCTTTCTTTTTCTTTCTTTTTTGTCACTTTTGCTATGAATTAAATTAATGAATTCAACGGGATACATCGTCTGCGAGTAGTTGGGTTCAGCATATTATCCTCCATTTTCTAATTGTTATATATATTATTTTATTAAAAAGAGTTCCAACTCTGTTTTTTTTTTGTTTTATTTATATTCTTGTAAAATTAATGTGGGATATAGAATATGGAATATATAATATATAATATAAAAATGGATGGTACAATGAAATGAAGTATTGAATGTCTTATTGAATATATGGAATATGTCTTATTGAATATATGGAATATGTCTTATTGAATATATGAAATATTGAGTGTTCAATATAAAGGATTAAATATATAAAGGCGAATACGTATTTTCAATACCTTGTGGTATTCATCATGGCCGGTATCTGACAGACTGTAACAGACTGTAATAGACTGGCTGGTTTTCTGTCTTTTATACCTATTCCTTTGGACAGCAGCAGTAGGTGTTTGGCTATTTTTAGAATTGATGCCAAGTTTATTTTTAGAAATGATGACATTTGAGAGATTTTTTGTGTTTTAGTTATAGGGATAAGATTTTTAAACCCCAGTAGGTATTTGGCTATTTTTAGAAATGATGCCAAGTTTATTTTTAGAAATGATGACATTTGAGAGATTTTTTGTGTTTTAGTTATAGGGATAAGATTTTTAAACCCCAAGTAAGATAAATTTAATCATTGTTTGTTAAAAGTGGGTTTGAATTTCTTAATAAAGTCTTTTTCTTTGCGTTTTCTCTCAATTTCATTCCGGTTGTAAAGTTTATGGAATGGAAATATAATAAAAGTTTGACGACCACATGTTGCCAGATGGTTACTCAGTGGTATTTGGCAGACTTCTGGGTTTTTAATCTGTTGTCGATGCACCCGTGAGTGTTCCGATAGTGCATTACCTGTCTGGCCAACGTACAGTTCTTCACAATTAGGGCATTTGATGCAGTAGATTAGATTTCTACTTTTGCAGTTCATGTTTGCATTGGTGAATATTTTCCCTGTTTTTGTGTTCATATATGGGCCGGTATGAATTGATTGGCATGTACCGCATCGGCTATCATTGCATTTGGATACAGTGAATGTTTGATTTTTGTTGCTGAGGTCAAACCTTGCCTTTGTTAATAGCTTTTTCAAGTTTTTAGGTTGTCTCTTACTGAGAGTTATATTTTGATCTGTAATGATATTTCTCAATTCCTTACTTTGTGCAAGGATCGATATATATATATATATATATATATATATATATATATTCATACAGATATAGGGCAAAAATTAATAATTAATTAATAATTAGTAATTTTACCAAGTAGTTCGGTGTGTTAAAGAACCATTATCAGTAAATTCATATAAACATAATTAAAATTTAGGGTTCAGCAGGCATTGCTTCACCATACACCGAAAATTAGAAGTAGCAACCAAAACTACTATTTCTCTAATTGGATTTATAATTTTGAAATATTGCACTGATGAAGGAAATGAGATTGGGTAATATAATTTACACCTCTTTGATCTAGAAACGTGTCTGCAATTAATCAAGGCCGGGTAGATTTGTTATTTTTTCTCTTTTGCTTTTGTAGTTTGCGAGTATTGCTGTTTTGAGAGTCGTATTTTGGTAGAGAAATAGTAGTTTTGGCTGCTATTTCTAATTTTCAGTGTGTGGTGAAGCAATGGATCTGCTAAGTTGTTTTCAGCTAGCAGATCCATATAGGCTGGAACACCCTGACGCTCCATTGTGGAGATGGTCAAACAGCGATGGGTCATCCAGATCATATATACATAGGATTCTAATTAGAAAAATAGACAAAAGCATAAAGTATCCACAATTTTATCCAGTCAGCTACAGTGACCACAAGATGGTCATCTGTACGCTGAACTTAGATAAGGTACATAGAAAGGGGTCTGGCTACTGGAAACTCAATATGTCCCTTTTGGCGATTGTGGAGTACAGAAAGCGGATTAAGATGATAATTCAAAGGGCATTAACAGGTGTCATCATTAATAATAAATGGTGGTATGCCCTAAAATGAGCCATAAAATATGAGTCTATTAGATACAGCATAGGTCTAGTAGATAAGGAACGTAAGAAAGAAGAGGGTCTAGTTAAGAACTTAGAGGAATCTATGAGGACTGGCAATGCGAACCAGGGGAGGGTGAAGAGACTGGAATTAAAACAGCACCTCGAAGCCCAACACATGGGATGCATTGTCAGAATCTAGACTACACGCAATGGGTTGCGAAGGAATAAAGGCTGCTGGATGGGCAACGTGGAAATGATTCCACAATTCAATCTTTGGTAAATCATCAAGGTGTATTGATAAACGAGCCCGAGGAAATGTGCGAGGCTTTTCAGGAGCACTTCGCCCAGCTTTTTGCGGGGAGTGATGGACAAGATGGTAGGAGGGACCTTGTAGACTTCCTCGCCAGGCTGCCATGCCTCTCAGGGCAGGATGCAGAGTCTTGTGAAGGGCCGATCACACCTGGGGAGGTAATTGAGGCTATGGCAGACTGTGGCATGGGTAAGTCACTGGGACTGGATGGTCTGCCCCATGAGCTGTAGAAGTGTATGCCAGACTTGTTCAGGCCCCTGCTGGCCAGCGTGTACGTGAACTGGCAACAGAATGGATTCATCCCCAGATCTATGTGCTGGGGAGTGGTGACGCTGGTCAGAAAGGACCTGGACAAGGGGGATCATATAGATAATTTCAGGCCCATCACTCTGCTAAACACAGAAGTGAAGATTTTGGCCAAGGTGATAGCAAAAAGATTGGTGCGTGTCGCAGATGGTCTGATCAGGGAGGCACAGACATGTGCCATTCCCAGCAGAAGCATCCGGGATAATCTCCATCTTCTCCGCTACACTGTAGAAGGGTTTGGGAATAAAACTGTCAAAGGTGGGGTATTGGTACATTTGGACCAATCTAAGGCTTTTGATAGGGTACCTGGTGACTGTTCTAGCACAGTTTGGCTTGGATCTTAGCTTCCTTAGGTGGATAATACAATTGTATGATAACATTGACTCGATCGTTTGAGTGAACGGTTTTTTATGAAGACCGTTTTGTATCAAATGCCTGGTTAGCCAAGGGTGTCCACTCTCACTGCTTTTGTATGTGATGGCTCTTGAGTCGTTATTGCAATAAGTTGAGTGGCATCCTGAGAGAATCAGAAAGTGGAGAGTTGGTTTCAGCTTATGCAGATGACATCACCATCAGCGTGACCAAAATGGAACATCTACAGGAGGTAGGCAAAGCCATAGGGGTTTACAAGACTGGCAGGAGCAAAGATCAACCAGGAAAAATTGATCGGCTTGCAACTCGGTACCTGGAAGGGCAAGTCGATGTCTTCAGACAGCGTCATAGTATGTTGGATGGAGGGACTGGTTAAGTTGCTAGGGGCCTCATTTGGTCCAGACCTCCAGGTAGAGAAGAACTGGATTGAGGTTTCGAGCAAGGTGACACACATAGTCAAGACCTGGTCTTGGTGGTGGCTATCTCTGAAAGAGAGGGCAGAGGTGGCCAATGTGTTCATTCCATTGGTCATTACCTACCGCCTAGCCATCATTTCTTGCCCGGATTCGTGGTTGATCAAGTTGGAAAGACAGCTCTTTTGCTTTTTGTGGAAGGGATCGAAGCAACTTGTAAGACGCTCTATTTGCTGTCAAAGACCGTTAAAGGGAGGACTAGGTATGCCTTGGCTGATGATGCGCAAAAAGGCACAGAGGTTGAGGCATCTCTGGATTCTTCTGGATTGTGAATGGGTGTGGTCTCCACTGGCAAAACAGATGTTTCCCTCATTTGCTAGTTTCGGTGGATGGGAAGCTTGGTGCTTTTGTAGATCAAGGTTGAGTGTGTGGCATACGGAGTGCCACAAGGCACTCCTGCTATTCCGTTGCTCGGGTAATGCCAGCGGTGGGGGTTCTACAGCATTTTTCTATAAAGAGTTGGTAGAGGCTGAATGTGACGATGGCCTGGAGGAGACTCTGGGTCTCGGATTTATTCAACTTGACAGCCTGTTTTTCTGTACGTTTGAGTTGAGGACACTGAATAACTTCCAAAAGTCCTTGACCTGGCAATGTTACAGAAATGCCTTGCCCGTTTGGGATAAGCTTGCAAGACATGGTCAATGCAACACTCCAACCTGCACAACATGTGAGCGGGATAGGGAAACCGTCCCGCACACCATTGTCCAGTGTCCAGAGGTGTCAGAGATGTGGGCTTATGTAGAACATCTGTTGTCTGGTACAAGGAGAGTACCGCTATCGACTGAGTCAATTATAAAAATTGATCCGCCCGGTTTTATATCAAATGATGGTAAGTGAAAGAGATAGTATGGAAGACAGAGATGAAAGGAGTGAAGACAGGCAGCTTCGTCTCTGGCCTTGCCTTACAGAGGTATTTTACTTTTCATTTGAAAAGAAAAATAGGGCTGGAGAGGAGGTGTTTGTCAGAGGAAATGTTTAACAAAAGATGGAAATATGTAGCATGAGTGTTGCGAGTGGTTGTAGCCAAATGAATTGGCCATAATGTGTCCTAAGAGTTATCAGTGGTGGTTGGGGCTCGTGGAGTCGGAGCTCAACCCAAGCACCACTCCATTTGTTGTCTTTTGTGTTGTCATCATCCATTCGTTATATATTATATGTTAATTTTTAATTCCATTTTAATGTAAAATCCATTCATTTATCTGATTTCAGATTGTATTGTACCCATCTATGTTGGCAATAAAAAAATTAGTATTTTCTGTCTGTTGAATTGCTTTTGTAAAATTTTGATTGTTGTGTGCTGAGAAAAAGGAAGAAATTAAGTCCAACACACACAAAACCCCACCCCACAATTACACAATGCTCACCCACACCCTCTTCGTCCCACCCTCTCCCTGTAGACACCAAACCTTCCCATTCCCCTCCAACACAAAAACAAAAAATAAAAGCATTAACACACAGGAACCCACAAACTTCCCCTCCAACTGGGTGTTTTGCATGTGTGTTGTATGAGGAAGCAGAAGACAAACTGGTTAAAAAGGTGATGAAATGGGAAAAAACAGTACTTGTTGGGTTAGATGATGAGGTGAGTATTGGCGGATGCCATACATGCATACTAATAACAGAAGAACAGAAAAATGAGATTAAAAAATACAAGGGAAAGTATGAAGCTTGGAAGGTGGAGTATGATAAGGAGAGATTACCAGAAAATATAAAATATGAGGAACTCAAAGAAAGTTATGGACTCAATATAATGGAATATAGAGAAAAAAGGAAGTAAGTGATGTTGCTTGGTGGGGCAGTTAGCGCCACTTTCAGTTTTCATTTTCATCATCATTGTACCATACGTTTATATTTTTTTTCATTTGTTCTATGTCCCCACATGTATTGTATTGTCCCCTCTTCATTGGCCCCTTGTGGGTAATAAAGAAACTGCTTCCTGCTTCTTGTCCATCCTGATGAAGGGGTCGCTGCCATGATGCACTTTAGGGTAATTGAACCGCGGCAATGAGCTCCTGAAATGGCCATCGATGTATTTGAATTGACTTTGTCTGTTTGCATATTAACTCTAACCTACTATAGCTTTAAAAATTGAACTTTGGACGTACTTTGTGTGAGAGGAGTAAAAAAAGTTTTTTAATAGTATTTTTAATCATTTGATAAAACATTCTTAGTCGTTTGATATTTTATCTTCGTTTTTGGGGTTTTTTTTTTTGGTAGTATGGCACACTTTTGAATTTTTAGTCGTTTATTTACTTTTTTCATAGGCCATTCTATTTGTATTTTATTCACATATATAGTTTTATCTTCTGCATTTTTATATATATGTATATCTTTTTATATAATGGTGATACTTATATATGATTAAATGTTCGAGGTATGATGTTATATTTAAGTTGTTGACTCAAATTTAATGTTTGTTCTATGACCAATGTTTATACACACACACACACACACACACACACACACATATATATATATATATATATATATATATATATACACACACAAACAGTATATATACAGGTGTATATCACTGCATATCTTTCCTGCCTTCGTTCTCGGGAGAAGAGTATTATCTCTTTCTGAGTAGCTGATATGCTGCATTGAGATGATTTTCTTTGTGTAACTTCATTGGATTTCTTTGAGTTCCTCTGTGACTTTTATAATGTGTGGTAATCAGAGTTGGGAGCTCTAGTCCAAGCAGGTGAGGACATGTGCACTGTGAAGGACCATCATTGTTTCCTTTTCTGTCGTCTTGAATGTTCAGTGGATCCATCCAGCTAGCTGTCTGCATTTTATTAACAAATTAGTAATATGCACCTGGGAAGAAGCATCATTGCTCACGTCAAGGCGCAGGTTATGCATTGATTTTGTTTCAGGGATTGCAATTCCTCCGGGCCAGTGTATCCTGTCTGCATGTCATTCAGCTTTGTGTGCTGGTAGCACAATGCTTGGAATTTTTGTGCATTAAACTGCTTGTTTTCCTCAGCCCACAGCTGTTTTAACACCCAGTCGTAATGTTGTAAGAGTTGTGTCAGGCAGCATCTACCTGGTCGAAATCCATGCTGGGTGTCATTTTTTTCAAGGAATGCAATTAGTTTCTTGTGGACTATTCATTTCAAGACTTTGCTGATGTGTGAGATCAGAGAGATAGGCCTATAATTTTAATATCTACTCTGCTTCCTCCCTTGTGGATAGGGCATCTCATCCCTTTCTTCAGTTTATCCGGAAGCTTACTACTTGCAAGGAAGCTCTGAAATAGAAGCTACAGTGGTTTTACAAGCGCTTGTTTGCACAATTTGAGAAGGACCACTGGAAATCCATTGGGGCTAGCAGCTGAATTTGTGTCAACCTCATCTATGGCCAAAGTTACATCTTCAATGTTTATGTCCTCAATTTTTACCGCTTTGGTTAGAGGTAAGGTGGCAAAGAATTCTGCTGGTTTGTTTACTTGTCTGTTCATTCAGTATTTAACTTACAGTCATTGGTTTTCCTGTCAGGGAGCCAACTTTTTGGAAGAGGTGTCCTATCTTGTGGCATACTGAGGCTGTTTCTTTGGCAAAGTTAAAGAAAGCTTTAGGGTTCGACTTGATATTTTCTATAACCCAAGCTTCCTTATCTGCTCTCTCTTTTTCGTGAGATAGATGCAAACTCTTCTTAATCACCAACAGCGCTCTCTCCAGGTGGGACTTTTCACTACTTTGAAGGCAGTTTGCAATCTTTGTCCGTCGTCTTGTAAGAATTTTACTTTCCCTAGGAATCTTGTTTTTGTGCATGTTGGCCTTGCCCTATGGGACAGATTTGTCACATATGGCTTACATCATTGATATGAAATGTTTGTTTAATGTCAATGTCTGGTGTGGACAGACATTTAGGCCAATTTTGTTTGAGGATCTCTTTCCCAATCAACTTCCAGTTTGCTTTATGAAAAATCAGTTTGGAGAGATTTCGAGAGCTTTGTATATGCTGTACATCTGCAGGGGCTTTTGGTCTATACATAAACAGCTCCATTGTGTTGTGATCAAAGACTAGTATTGGTGTCACTTTAACATTATGGATAATGTCTATATTGTTTATGAAGCAGAGATTCAGTATATTATTTGCCCTGGTTGGTTGTAGCACAATTTGCTCCATGAAAGAAGCATTGGTAAAGTGGAGCAGGGACTCTGCTTGTGCTTGGTGGTGTGTCATTCCTGGGAGCATCTGGCCCTTGGGCTATCCCTCATTGGGGAAGTTAAAGTCACCCCAAAGCAATACACTGATGTGTTGCTCCAATTTGGTGAGAACCTCTCTCTTTGCTAGGCAGTCTTCAAACTTACCTGTAATATTTGGATCATCTGGTAGGTGATATGTAGTACATATAACAATATAAAGTTGTCATATGGGTACAATTTGAGTGTCAAACACTGAATCTGAACATGACAGCAGGACCTGGGCATGAGGTCCTCTTGCATTCCTTATCTCAAGTCTAAGATGCATGCATGCAGCAAGGTCTCTCAGGAATGAGATTTTTGTTTTACAGTTTATGTTCAACAGCCCTCTGATGTTTAGAAGAAATATTTTTGTTGGTGTTAGAGGTGGCCATCCTGTATCTGTTGTCTGTGGTAGCCTCGTGTGGTGGTTCCTTTGTTTTTTCCATGCACAAGAAAAGATTGTTCAGCTACTGCCCTTTTCACATCTGGGTGAGGCTGGCTGTTTGTTGGGTTACGCACTACATCTGCATATCGTCTTTGGGGAGTAGACAGTGCAGCATTTTTTTTTTGGTGCCTTTCCTTTTGTCCTCATCGTGTAAGGGGGTATTGTTTTGGGCCCATGTGGTATTGGCAGGGCTTCTGATGGGCAAAGCGTTAGTTTGCACCATCATCCCCATGCCAGTAGTTCCCTTGCAGGTAAAATTTGCAACTTATATATACATATGTAAGGTAACGACCGTGCGAACTCAAAAAGGAGCAATGGTGACGAATGGAAAAACAGAGGACTCCTTTTATTTAAACGTGTCACAAGGTCGAACACACAATAATATATCAAATGATGATATACAAAATATGTTATACGACGATAACATAGATGACCAGTAATGAAAGACCACAACCGTATTAGATGAATAACAGATATATTTATTGTAGCGTTAAAGATGTATGTGAGAGTGTGAATGCGACATATAAGAACATAATCAAAGACAGGCCGTCATACAAAGAAAAGTGTGTATGTGAGTGATACATGTGTGTGTGTGTGAGTTATTACAGCAGATGGAAAGAGAGTCAATAACACGTGAGCAATTATACCAGTTCTTATAGTACACTATAGGAAAAGTTCTGTATGTGAAAGGGAGTTGAGGCTGAGTGTGGCAGAGCTGATCACTAGTTGTGATGTCGTGGCATCCATGCCGGGCCGTGATTCTTGTAATACAGATGTTCGTCGTTTGTCGTTTGGCAGAGCTTATCACTAGTTGTGTTTTGGCTTCGATGCCAGGGCCTTGAGGACAGACGTTTATCGCAGGCTGAAATCTCTTGTCTGTTTATTTATCGTGGTGAAGCTAAGTCACCTAACAGAATCGAAAAGAGAGAGATGTGCCGCGGTGGTTTAGTTTGGTGTACATAGTAAGTCGTGTTGACGCTGGTGGAGATTGATGCTGGAT
>NC_142938.1:32833213-32868213 GCF_046866305.1 Octopus bimaculoides | reverse complement strand
GTGTATTATTGAAAAACCAGAAGCTATGGTTTTTAATCTGGGAAAAATTCCTTTATAGACACACATACTTTAAATATGTTATATCAATGAAGGTTTTGCCACAGAAATACTTCCATGGCAGAATTAAATTGTTATTCTGGTTATGTGGTGAAGGAAGTTGTATCCAAAGGGATTTTAACCCAATATTTATATACCATTAAATGTAGCTTTATTTGCTCCAAGATTCACCATTCCTAAAACAAATAATTTCACATTCTTGAAATTTCTAAATTCTTATGATGTCAAACAAATAAGTAGGAGAGGTAGACTCAGGGAGACCTGGGATGAGGTGGTGAAGCACGACCTTTGAACATTGGGCCTTACCAAGGCAATAACTAGTGACCAAGACCTTTAAAGATATGCTGTGCTTGAGAAGTCCCGACAAGCCAAGTGAGACCATAGCCTGTGGCCAATGCCAGTGGGTATAACCAGGGGAATGTTAAAAGCACCATCTGAGTGTGGGGTGTAACCAGCCCACTTATGAGTACCCCTCAATCATTGGACAATAAACTTTGCTTGTGAAGACCTACTGAGGTAAGTGAAATCAAATCAAAATCACTGACGTGGCCGATGACAGTAACTCCTGATTGGCACTTGTGCCAGTGGAACATTAAAAGCACATCTGAGCGTGATCGTTGCCAGGGCCACAGATTGGCTCCCGTACCGGTGGCATGTAAAAAGCACCATTCGAGCATGATCGTTGCCAGCGTCACCTTACTGGCATGTGAAAAATAACATTCAAGTGTGGTCGTTGCTAGACTGGCTCCCATGCAGGTAGCATGTAAAAAATACCTTTTGAGTATGGTTGTTGCCAGAACCACCTGACTGGCTCTCATGCCGGTGGAACGTAAAAGCACCCACCACACTCTCGGAGTGGTTGGCGTTAGGAAGGGCATCCAGCTGTAGAAACTTTGTCAGATCAAATTGAGTCTGGTGCAGCCTTCTGTCCAACCCATGCCAGCATGGAAAGCAGACGTTAAACGATGACGACGACGATGATGATGATACATCATTTTTATATTTTGTTTGCAAAATTTTTAATGTGAAATTGTGTATTGAAACATTTTCTGATTTGGGAGGGTCATGATACCAATAAGAAAACATACTAATTCATTCTGTATCATTACTATCATTCAAGTAGCTAACCATTTAAACAATTAATTAATCGACTCTACAGTCAATCAGCTAGGTCCATCAGAGTCCTTTTGTTGCAATCCTTGTATAATGGAAGGTTTATGATACCTGTTGAGTATCTCCTTCTCCCATTATAATTATTTTTTGTAATTGGAACACAAAGAAGTTCACAGTCGTTTATTCACAGAGTTCTCATTCAGTGACCATCTTTATAGCATCCCGTGGTTTGTCTTAACTCCGTACACGTGTGATTTCATTACCTCTGGAGATAAGCATGTGGAGTCAGAGCGGGACAAGAGTCCGCTGTGAGCTGCTGGCTATGCTGTGTTTCTCGGCATAAGCGTGAGATGAAAATGAGAGAGTGAATGTTGTTTCTTGCTTAAATACTGGTTGCTAGCGAGAATCTCGTCTCATGCATGGCAAATGGTTGCAGGCAAGATCTCATTCTTGTTTCACGCATGACAATGGCTACTGGTGAGATCTCGTTCAAAATGGAGCTGGCTTCCCCACTGAGAACACTAGTGCAAAAATAGAGAATAAGTGGAGCAGGCATAAGAAAAGAGCAAAGATGGTAACCGATCGCAAACAACAAGATATGGTACAAAATGTGACAAGTCAAAAGAAAATAATTACAAGAAATATAAATGGGCACGCACAAAATTTTGACAAAATGTTCAATGGCAAAGCATTAGAATTGTTCAGCAACACAAGAAAGCAATTGTCTGTCACAGGAAACACAAAAGAGGTTGTCAGATATAAATAGTTTTGGTAAGTCTTTTTTGGTCAATGCACAGTACAGCCTGTCCTGGTGACATAAGGTTTGTTTGTGTTAGGTTGTGGCGATGAATGTGGAGGTGTAGGTGATGGTGTGGTCAAAGGTGCATGTGTAGGTGGGTGTATAGGTGGTTGTAAAGGATCAAAAGCGAGCGTGGCTGGGGTGTCATCAAAGGGTGTGGAAACCTCAAAATGTACCTTTTTAAGTCTATCAATTGACACAGTCTCTGCCCGACCATTGATATTGAGACTAAAAGTTTTAGGTGTGCGCGATAGCATATGAAATGGTCTTTATAGGGAGAAACGAGTGGTCCTCTGACAGAATCATCCCAAACAAAAACAGTGATCACATTCAAACGTCTGTAATCCCTCACCAGGTGAAAATCTGAATCCCCTTTCCATGCCAAATGTAGAGGAGATGCCCAAGGGCTGGTTGAGGGGCAAATAAGGCCGAGTTGAAGCATATGCTCAAACGCAGATTGAGCCTTTTTGAGTTGATCAAGGGTGAGTCACTGTGGATGTGAAAAAACAGGTGGTCCAGAAGTAGTGATATAATGGAAAGTTGAGTGTGTGACTTTGACTGAGTTGAAAGTCAAATCTACCAGCTCTAGGAAAGAAGCCAAAAGGGAGTGGAACTGATCACCAGCAGTGGCGACAAAAATTGATGGACTGAGAACAGCATTAGTAGTAACTCGAGCAGGCAGAAACAAAGATGTAGAATCGTCCACAAGTCTCTGTTGCCTGACATCTACTAACAAGTGAAAGTGGTTTAAAATGTCTGCACCTAGAATGGGGTATGGTAGATCTGCTATAACAAAAACCCACCTAAAATCTCTTCGAAGGTTGAGATCTAGGTTTAATGAGACCTGACTGTAAGTTTCTATCGGAGATAGATTTACCACGTGCAGGTTAATGGCGGATTGCTTCGGCTTGTCTGAAGTAAGACACAAATGCCAAATAAAATAGCTGGATCCGGTGTCAACCATGAACAATTCGTTAGACACATGATCCTCAACAAAGAATGCACGATGAGATGAAAAATTTCAGGAAGAATTTGATGTGCCCAAATTTTCTGCAACTAGTTTCCTGATAGCTTGAACAAACAGGGCTGGATGCATCGACAGGCTTTGTCCTTAAATGTGGCATGGTACCAGCAGAGAATGGAAACTGTTAGAGAAGTAGATGACCATGACTTAGAATGGCTTCTGCTGCGAGGACGAGAGCTGGCGTGTTCTTGCCACAGTGTGTCCATGCAACGTGTTAATACATCAACTCTCTCCAAAATGTTGTCATGTGACGAAGTAGGAGACTTTGTGGTAGTAGAGGAAGCTACTATGGGTCTGAACAGTTATGGTGAGGTGCGGGCTGCACAATAAGCTCTATGATCTTGTTTACCATGGCTGTTGTGGCCAGTATTGATTGGCAGTAGATGAGAGAAAAACAATTTCCTAACCAGAGGATTGTCCTTAAGTGAAGTGTCGCTGAGTTCTCACAAACAATGAAGAAACTCAAATGGTGTCCTATCTCCCAGGTGTTCATCTTGCATCAGTGTCTGGAATTTACCCTCTGCAGATTATGTGTTCTGACAGAGAACCTTGGATTTGATGGACGTGTAAGTCGCGTTCGGATGTGGGTCAGTGATGAGATCTTTCACAGAGCGTGCAAGAGGTGAAGGCATCCTACAGTACAAAAGGTTTAGCTGCTGTCGGTGAGGCACAGCATGGGTAGAAAAATATGCATCCAATTGAGCAAACCAAAGTGCGACGTCACCAGAGTTCGCGGGTAAGCTGGAAAGACTCATTTTGTACAGAGGAAAGAAAAAAAAAAGGACCAAAGAACCAACAAAAATGTTGGAATAGTAACGTGCATGCAGAAAAAAAATTTTCTTAACTAAATTTTTGATTTTTTTGTGTACTGTGTGCAGCAATGAAAACAATTTTTTTCTCTTTTAGTAGCCAAACCTGTGTTGCAGTCCACTGATAAAAAAAAAAATTTTTTTTGTTTAAGAAGGTGTCAGAAAGTGGCGGGTGAACTGGTAATTTCTGTCTCAACACATGAGGCATCTGAACATGGTGGTAGATGGGAACGATGACTGCGAAGTTGAAGGCCGGCTTGCTTGGAGTGTCCTCCTGTTGCTGCGTTTGGTGTATTTACTGGTATCAAACGTTGACAGTTGACATTGTGGGAGAAAATTACTTCAAAAGGAGATTATTTGAAAGAATGGATCTTTCTGATTTGACGGGTAACACTTTTCATTTATGTTTTATGTAGTGTTTTTGGTACCGAAACACTTTCAAACTTCGTATACTTGTATATTTTGTGTTATAGAACAGATAAAAAATTTTGTATTCAAAGTTATTTCATGTAAAAAATTGTCGTATTTCGGTAATTTCAACCAATCACTGACGTCTATTGAGGTGAAAACAATTACTGCCATGGAATGTAAACAACATGTTCTAATGGTGTCATGGGATCTTTTCCCTTGAATAAAATTAGTGCCGTGGTACTGTTATTTATGACATCGTTCGTACATTTGTACTGGTTTTAGCTTTAGGGTTTTAGGGTTAGGGTTCGGGTTTTAGAGTTAGGGTTACGGTTAGGGTTATGATTATTTTTGCCATAACCTCACTCATAACCCTAACCCTAAAACCCTATAACTCATAACCATAACCCTAACCCTAAAACCCGAACCCTAACCCTAAAACCTTACTAGGGAATAATGATATAATTAAACAGGGAATAACACTCTTGACACCGGCAAGAATTATTGTTTACAAAAACAGCAGTAACTGTATTCAGCTGAATAGACATCAGTGATTGGTTGAAATTACAGAAATACAACAACTTTAACATGAAATGACTTATTAAGAAAAAATTTTTGTTAAGAAAGCTAAGAGAAAAAGATGTTTTATATGACACATTCTACCAGTATCCCAAGTTTGAAAGTGTTTCGTTAAGAAAACAAGTGGTGCCCGTCAAACCAGAAAGATCCGAGAATGTGTGTGTACATGCACTCCTGTGTATGTGTCGATTCTGTTAAAAGTGTGAGTGGTTAAACGTTTACTTCTACAGTTAGCAGTGTTGTTTTTGTAAGTGGACTGCATGTGCTACTGGTGTGTAGTGATATTGAAGTTCAGCCACTTTGCTCACTTTGGGGATGGTGCAGATCATATTTTATGACTCTTTTCAACTTTCATTTTAATAGGTCAAAGGAATAAATGGATCTTATATATGGATCATATATTATCTTTCATTGAGGTGGTGGTGAGATGTCCTAAAAATAACAGTTAAATTGTCACGCACAAAATGACAGCTTCCAAGTCCTGTTTTCTGACTGGGTGAAAATTATTAAATTTTAAACTTCTATAACTTAAAAAAAAAAATTTTCTGGAAAAGTGAAATATCTCTTATTCACCTTGGAAAACTACATTTATGTACCAAATTTTAAAATTTCGAAACTTGGTAGCCAAGTACCAACAGACTATACTTAACACACATATATGCAAAGCAAATAAACACATTCATACACCAATATAAATATATGTAAATATATATATAATATTAAATACATCAAGTATATTGTATATATATAAAACTTAGGCAGAGTTTCGGAATAACTCATCCACAGATTGGATTTTCTCCATTTCACAGGAATTTTTCAAATCTATTTTTTCACCACACTTCAAAATGATGGTGAGGAAGCCTTCTATGAAAATTTTTTAGAAAATCTATGATTCTTCTTCTCCCTGGGTTCCCCACGACAGAATTTTCTATTTTTTTTGCACTTTTCACTTACAAAAATGGGGGAAGTTTTTTTTTTTAAATAAAACATTGAAATTCACGAAAATCCATGATTTTGGAACGTTGTACCCCCATCTCTGCCCTCATGACAGCAACCACCATTACAATCCCACCCCCTTTTTTTGTCAATACAGTTTTCTGCATACAAATGATAAGCAGTGGATGCTGATATGAAATGAATATTTTTCCACCACTGAAACACTCGTTGGTGTTGAATTAAAACCTGATTAAAATGTATATTTGGCTCAGTAAGAGAAATGAAATAGTTCCCCAATAACGAAGGATGCTTGTAAATTCAGTTATCGAAAACTTTGAAACTTTTTATTACAGTAATTTTAAGCAGGTGTCAGTTTGGTGTCTGTCCGTAAAAAAGAAAAAAAGCAACACGGAGTCAAGCATCGTATATAGATATCTTGAATTGAATAACTAAGCAACAATACTTTTTGTCAAGTAGGAAAGAAATAATGGAAGGTAGAATTCCATTTGATGGGCTTATTTCACTATCAGGAAAAGTGAATTTTGGAAACAGTACCCATTTATTTATTTAAACAAATGAAGAACAATTCAGATATGGAAATTCCAATGGTGAAAGTTGTTTCAAAATTAAACCTGGAAAAGACCCCACTCCCATTCATAATAAATGTGGTAAATAAGGCTTCACTATTATTTTTAAATTCATTAAAATTTTTACTTGTGTCGAATGCAAAAACTTTGAAAAAGTAAAAATACATGTTTTATTTTGTGTTGAAAAAACATTGGGGAAAGAATTCAGTGAACATTGGAATTAGACACTGAGGGAAAATGGGTGTAACTTTTTTTATTTTTTAAGTTAGGCGATTTTCGTTTTCGATAATGTGTTCTATATGTCCCGGTCATGCGATTCCCCCTAAAAATTTTTTTTTAGATTTAGCCCCACCACCACACACACACACCCACGGGGGGGGGGGGCGATTTTCATTGTGTTCTACATGTCCAGGTCGTACGAGTAGCCTTCTCGCAACTTAGATGTGAAAATGAACGGCTTCAATTTATATTGAAACAGAAAAAGGATCACATGTGGAGTCCCCACCACGAAACTTGATATGCTAGAAATAACAGCTAAACGCGGACAATCCAAATCTTGCATTTACTCAGAATTTCACAGAATTTTGTTGATCCCGTTAGTGGGGTATGTACGAATAGCGTAGAGGCATTTTGGTTACAAATAAAACGTAGGCTGAAATATAAAAGTGGATCATGCGGTAACATGAAATGGTCACATATTGATGAGGCAATGTACCGCGATTATTACGATATGAAGTGTGAGAATTCGTGGGAGAACTTTCAAACATTTATTAAGCACATAGCCGAAATATATCCACAGTGATTTCAGAAAGGTAAAGGTTACAGTTTTTTTTTTCTTTTTTTTTTTTTGCTTTCGAATTTGCTTTCTATCTTTTTTTTTTATTTTGTATTTTTCGTTTTCGAATATATGTTCTCTAGTAAAAAGCATGAAACTCGCAGTTCAACTTTCTGAGTAAATGCAAGATTTGGATTGTCCGCGTTTAGCTGTTATTTCTAGCATATCAAGTTTCGTGGTGGGGACTCCACATGTGATCCTTTTTCTGTTTCAATATAAATTGAAGCCGTTCATTTTCACATCTAAGTTGCGAGAAGGCTACTCATACGACCTGGACATGTAGAACACAATGTCAAAAATGAAAATCGCCCCCACCCCACCCCGTGGGTGGGTGCGGGGGTATGTGGGGGTGGGGGGGATTGGGTTATTGATCTAAAAAATTTTTTTAGGGGGAATCGCATGACCGGGACATATAGAACACATTATCGAAAACGAAAATCGCCTAACTTAAAAAATAAAAAAGTTACAGCCATTTTCCCTCAGTGTCTAATTCCAATGTCCACCAAGAATTCTAATGGTGATTGAGGGCAGGGGTTGAGCGACATTCCAAAATCATGGATTTCAATTTTCTCTTTTTTTTTTTAAAAAAAAAGGCTTTCCCTCGTCGTTTTCAAGTGCACTATGTGAGAAAAAAAAATGTCATGAGGACCCCGGAAAAAATCATAGATTTTTCAAATTTCTTTTCTTTTTTTCTTTTGGTTCATAAAAGACCTCCCCCATCATTTCACGCTGACAAGAAAAAGACTCTCAACCATTTTTTTGGTATAAGTTAAACATGAACTCTACTATAATGTTAAATAGTGTTTATATATAACTTTACATGAAAACAAATATCAATATACCTGCATGCATTGCAGTTTTCACTTATAAAGACATTACAACACAATTACATAAACAAAATATATTCATTTTAATACGATAAACAAGAACAATACCTACATAAATAAGATCATATAGAAAAATCATTCCCACATTATATTCCCAAATCCACACACAAAGTCTATCTCTTGACTCACTTTTATACTCACATGTCCCTCACATCTACAAGCGTTTTAGTGTTACTTCATCCGCAACACACACACACACACATCTCATGTGTGTACCTCTACATTACATCATCAGGCATAAAATAAAGCTCGTTTATCCTACCACAGTTTGAACTTTCGGTAATTGTCTCTTCTTCTGGATGTTTACAAATTCTAGACTGATAGTGCGCACAACTTGTGGATTCTTGGTCTTTGTACAAGTCAGACATGTCCTGGGCCACTTCTCTAGAGTAGCAGGAATAGTAACCAGGCATGATTCTTTGAAGATATACTGGTAAATGATTACATATATACTCCTGCCATTGTTGTTGAAAGTAGCGGTCCAGAAATCCATAGAAGAATGGGTTAAAGAGAGCATTGCTGATTAGAAGTGATCGAGTAATAACTTCTAAAAGTAATGGTGGACACCAAGGGTTCCATACGCGGAGTCCCCAAAGGAATTGTTGGAGAAAGTAAGGAAAGAAGCATATGACATAGCAAAGAACTAACAGCGAAAGTATTCTAGCAGTTTTCAGATAACGAAGACTCATCATTAGGCTGCGTGTATTGCGGTCCTTTTGGAACAATGATAGGCTCGAGCGCTTAAACGATGATACAAATCTTTTCTCGCGTTTCCATGCGAATTTCATGATTGAAAAGTAATGCTGCACAATGATGACAGTTGGGAGAAGGAAGCCAATGTTAAAGTAGAGTGCTGCAGAGAGGACGAACACATAACGTCGGTCTGTCACTTGTAACATCGGGTGGCCAGCAATGCATGTAATGTGCGAAGAACTGAAAGTGATGATAAATGATACAAAACCGACGAGTGAAGATACAGCCCACACGAAACCAATTGCCATTTTGCAACGCATTGGAGTCATCGTTTCACGATAGGTGTGGTATTTGACAATGAGACGGTATCGATCTAGGCTTATGACGGCTATACTCCAGACTGATGTTGCTGTGAATAGTGATGTAGACAAGAAGAGAATACCACATAATCCAATATCAGTATGTGGTGTCAGGAGACGCCAGATGTGAAATAATGTTAAGAAAAAGACTCCACAGAAATCTGTCAGTGCCAAATTAATAATGAAGAAATGACTAGGTTGAAGATTACTTTTGTTCATAAATATTGCCACAGCCAAGATGGTACCATTGGTTAGCATGGTAAATAGACCTAAGATAAGGTGCCATGAAACAGCAACATATATGCCAATGCGTGGCATTGACATAGGATCTTTAGTGCAGTTAGATGGAATAAACTCCACTGATGCATCATAAATAGTTCCATTGGTCGCTCTAAAATGATGCATGATGTTTCTTTGAAATCTTGACAGCTTTTTAATATGGAGCCTTTCTGAGATGTCATGAATTATCTTATTGATTTAGAAACAAAAGCGTAAGAAAAAAAAGTAACTAACAAAATAAACCAAAAGTGATGGAAAACAGTCCAGTGGGGATAGAAGTTCATATTATAGCAAATTTGATGCATTGGAAGAAATTAAAGTTGCTATGTTTTCGTCGACGATAACAACTGTAAGTATTCCAGACATGATGTAAAATTGTTTGGTGATGGTTGTTGTTATAATGTTCCTGATAACTTATTTTTTACGGCTGTGCAAATGACACCCGGCTAAACAACGACTAATTCTCAACTGAACATGAAAAATGGATTATCTGCAAAACGTGTGGTTGTGGTACATGTGATCAATGTCAGTATCTAGATTAAATCACTAAACAGATTATACACATACACACACAAGCACGCACGCACACACACACACACACACACACACACACAAACATGCTGTTTATTTATCATAATTCAATATAATCTATTCTGGAAATGATTGCCAAAAAGCTAGTGAGAAATAATATTGCAGATTATCGTGAAAGCAGCAAGATTAAGGTGACTAAATTATTTCAGAGCTAAAGTAGAATGATAGGTCATTTAGATTTAAGCTTAATAATGATATTGATAATAATAATTGTTGTTGTTAATGTTGTTGCTGTTGTTTACATCACTAATTCAAAACTTCCGGTTCATTTCCAAGATAATAATAATAATAATGATAATAATAATAATAATAATAATAATAATAATAATAATAATAATAATAATAATAATAATAATAATAATAATCTTTCTCGTCACCTCCTAAATTAGCTAGACCAGACTTACTGAATTAAATTTTATTTCGTCACATTCTTTCAATTAGAAGTTAAAAGAAAAAAAAATGATAATACAGAACAACAACAATAATAATTTGATGGAAAAAAAAAAATTTAAACCAAGCTCAAGTCATCATTGATAGGGGCCATGCTGAATCACTTCGTTCCGACACATGTTCAGAGACAACAACGAACTAGAAACAAAGAGCAAAATGAATAAACATTCCCTGGAAAATATAGCTGAGAATTCAAACGAAGAAAATGCTGGTAACTGGTTCTTGTTACATTATTTTGGTAAGTAGACTACACACCTTCCTCTGGTACTACTTAAATACAGAGGTACCTTAATGGTACTACTTAAATACGAAGGTCCTGACGCATCTATGTAACTCTAACCCTAAAACTAACTAAAGACATATCGTTATGTAGATGCATCGGGACCTCTGTTTTTAAGAGGGATTTAAATTGTCAGGTTACTTTCAACTTATTTTTCTCACTCTTCAAACTATGGAACTTTCTATATATCTTACATTGAACTGTTCTATAATTCTATTTGAATATTTCAAAATACACAATGAATGAATAAAGGGCCATACATGTGTGTGTGTGTATATATATACATGTGTATGTAAACATACATATACTCTTTTACTCTTTTACTTGTTTCAGTCATTTGACTGCGGCCATGCTGGAGCACCGCCTTTTAGTCGAGGAAATCGACCCCAGGATTTATTCTTTGTAAGCCTAGTACTTATTCTATCGGTCTCTTTTTACCGAACCGCTAAGTTACGGGGACGTAAACACAACAGCATCGGTTGTCAAGCGATGGTGGGGGGACAAACACAGACACACAAACACACATACATATATATATATATATATATATATACATATATACGACGGGCTTCTTTCAGTTTCCGTCTACCAAATCCACTCACAAGGCTTTGGTCGGCCCGAGGCTATAAGTAGAAGACACTTGCCCAAGGTGTCACACAGTGGGACTGAACCCGGAACCATGTGGTTGGTAAGCAAGCTACTTACCACACAGCCACTCCTGCGCCTGGTGAAAAATCAACGTACTCCAGGGGAATTCAAAGGTGAAATATAATCCTAGGGTAAAGGTGATCCACAAATTAAGTACTCCAAATCATCGCCGAAAGGACATGGAAGGGCTACGTAAACATGCGATAATATGCAAATAAGTAACAAACGGCAACTTCAAGAACAAAAACAACAAAAGGCAAATGGACATACACAGTGAATATATTAGTTTAAGGCACAGTAAAAGTTCAGATGGACAAGTAAAAATAAAAACATGATTCTGAAGTATAGCTCTTTGTCTGATAATGGAAGAACGTCAAGTGAAGAGGAAAAGAAGGAAGAAATAGATAGTCTGGAGAAAAGCATGTGGGTTTCCACATGGTCAAGATACACATGCTTTTCTTTTCTGAATCTGCAGATTTTTCAATTTGCTAGGCTACTGGTTTTAAATTGATATTAATCAAATTAATATTCAATTTGTCACCCTTATTATTTAAATTTATATGCATATAGAGGTAGTTTGCTCCTATACAAAGCTTGACCACTTCGTATTTGTGGTGTGTGCGTACGAGTAGATGTAATCGCCTTACCTCGGTTTTCCTTTCCTCGACTGCGAGTCTGTCTTGTGGTATCCAATCCTTGAAGCTTTCCCCGACCCAAAGTACACCAGGAATAGCAGCTGCTTCTCCCAAACCTAGACCGTCGCTTAACACGTCTTGCTCTGACCGCAACCCCGTTCGAAAGGGCACGAATCCCGATCAAGGCTCCCTCTGCCCTTTTTCCCCTTCCGGTCAACTCGCCCTTCCGGTCAACTCGCCCTTCCGGTCAACTCGCCCTTCCGGTCAACTCGCCCTTCCGGTCAGCCTCCCCAGACACTGACGTCATACTACATGCCACCCTGATCTTAAAAATCACGTTCACCCCTACTCCAATTCGAAGTCCGCCATCCAACTGGGCGGGCGCCTTACACGTCGAGATCTTCTCAAGCTAGGCGGCTCGTTTCCATCGCACTCTTCATCCGACGAAGTGGCAATCCTGCGCAGATCCAGCACGTGACGCGGCATTCCATCCACAGATACATTGTTTCTGGAATTGACCGCTGTCACTGTTCCCCTGCCCCATTGTGATGTGCAGCGTGCCTTCGGCGGCTTGACCCAAACTTCCTCCCCTACTTTCACACCGGCGGGTCCCTTCTCTTCCTCGCAGAACTCCGGCGTCTTACTGGGATGCCTCCATTCATATTTGAACACTGCTCTGTGCGGCACAGACTCTTCCGCTTGTCCGGATCGGGGAGACATGTTGTACCAGTAGACCGCTTCCAGGGGCGAAATGTGCCCCCTTTCAGCCATGGCCTTGATCGTCCGATGGTGCCTCTCAACGATTCCGTTGCCACTCGGCCTATGCGCCGCTCTAAATAAACGTCGCACCTTCCACCGGTCAAGCATCTCTCCCAACGCTTCCTCGTCCATTTCTAGGTAGAGGGTCAGGGCGCTCCCTTCCAAGTATAGAGCCATGAGACTCGCCACATCACTTATTCCTTGCAGCTTGGCAACGAGCCTAATTTTTCGTATCCAAGCCATCACATCTCCTTCGCCATTAAAAGGCCTGATCACATCGCTGGCGATCCTAATCTTGGTGGCTGCCATCGTGGCGAATTTCTGCACGTGGGGCCGAAATAGCTTGTGGTGTGTGCGTACGAGTAGATGTAATCGCCTTACCTCGGTTTTCCTTTCCTCGACTGCGAGTCTGTCTTGCGGTATCCAATCCTTGAAGCTTGCCCCGACCCAAAGTACACCAGGAATAGCAGCTGCTTCTCCCAAACCTAGACCGTCGCTTAACACGTCTTGCTCTGACCGCAACCCCGTTCGAAAGGGCACGAATCCCGATCAAGGCTCCCTCTGCCCTTTTTCCCCTTCCGGTCAACTTGCCCTTCTGGTCGGCCTCTCCAGACACTGACGTCATACCACAGTATTAAATGTACTTTTTCTGTGCATGAGCAAAGAAATAGCTTTTGAGTCCTGGGAACTTCTGGTAAAATAGCTTGTATGCAATGGGTCACCAGAGTCACATAGGTCAGTGCTTCTCAAACTATCTAATGTGGTGTACTGGCAGTTTTTTTCCCCCCAATGTGCCAGGGACCAGTAATATTTCTTAGTAATATTAATCTATACTGGAAAGAATATTTTTGATGAATATAATAAAAGTTAACAAGTTAAAAGTTTATCTTATATTTATTTTGTAAACAAATAATGCAATATTACCTAAACATATTTGTTTCTTTCTTTTCTGGAAACTCACCATGTACTGGCACTAGTCCATGGACCACCACTTTGAGTAGCATTGGCATACTTATAAGATTACTATGAATTAAGCTGGGTTGTGTGTTTTGTAAATAGGAACGAAACTCACAAACATTTTATAATCTATTTATTTAGACATTTCATAATCTATCTATTTAAAGAAAGGTGGTACACATAAACACATGGGATTGACTTTCATAGTGTGTAAATTCTACAGTCATTAAAAATTTGGGATCTTTTTTAAAACGGGGGCCACATTTTTCATTAATGTTTTACGTAGTGTTTTTGGTATGGAAAGACTTTCAAACTTCGTATACTTATCTATTTTGTGTTATAGAACAGAAAAATATTTTTGTATTCGAATTTATTTCATGTAAAGAATTGTCTTATTTCGATAATTTCAACCAATCACTGACAAGTATTCAGTTGTTTACATTTACTCCTTTGGCTGATTAAGCCATAGCTTCGTTTTATTTGCTTTTTTCATTTTCTTTTTTTTTTCTTCGTTTTATTTGCTTTTTTCTTTTTAAATTTGCTGTTTTACCCTAACCCTAACCCTAACCCTAACCCTATCACCGATAGAATTGTTTCAGAATCGTTTGTTTATGTAGTCGGCACTTAATGTATATCGGCTGAATGGACGTCAGTGATTGGTTGAAATTACAGAAATACGACAACTTTAACATGGAATAACTTAGGGATTTTTTTTTTTTTTTAAGAAGACTAAGAGAAAAAGATGTTTTATATGACACATTCTACCAGTGTTCCAAGTTTCAAAGTGTTTCGTTAATGAAAAATGTGGCCCCCGTTTTAAAAAAGATCCAAAATTTGTTCTGGAGACTGGAGCAAGTTGGTCTTCAATGAAAATCAAAACCTGAGTTTACCCAAATCTACTTGTATTTCTGGTTTGCTTTGGGAAAGAGTGAAGTAATATGTTTTTAACTGTGTTTACTCAGTTATTGGTTATCTTAGAGCGAGAAACAAGATGTTAGTTTGCTGAAATGTGCTAAAGTTCTACTCTTAATTTTTGGTGTGAAATGTGTGTTCTCTGTGGTGGTCTTGAACCTCTGTGAAGATTTTTAGCACTAAACTGCTTATGACTAGAGAAAAGGGTGTGAATCTCAAGGACATTTGAAATGATATTCTAACTTTGAGGTGTGATCTCCTGAAAATTGATTGGTTGATAAGTAGAATATACATGTGAAACACATGGTTCACTCATGACCTAGACTTATAATATAGAGAAAGGGGTTCAAATTCTAGGTCTTGCTAGAAAGTTCCAAACGATGACTGGAACAACAAAATAGTACAAAATTTACATACTAATAACAGAATGCAATTATATGTGCAAAGCATGAACAAAGTTTAAATGATGTCATAATATTCATATTCACTGTCAATAAATGGAGGGAAAAATATATATTGTAACCATATACAATTGAAATTTAGTAGAAAATTATTAATGTTATTATATACAACTATCGTAGATACACAAATAGTTCGGCTTTGTTTTTGTAACAATTTAAATGTAATAGGTTTGTGCATACTTAATTAGTTGATGTTTCTAGAGGTGACTAAAGAAACATAGCATGTCAGGCACTGTGGTCATGTATGATTGCCGTGTTCAAGCAAGGGCAAAAAACTGCAACACACATGCTGGTTTTGCCGCCAGATTCACTTACTCTATGAACAACTTGACTGAAGTGAGTTTGCATAGATGACAGTGGTTAATGGGTGTACACACACACATGCACCCCCCCATGTATGCTAGATGGGTTGAAACAATTCTAGTGATCAATAAATATTCTCATATCTTCTATCATTCGTCTCTCTCATTGATCAAATATCTATATATATATTGTTTTGTAGAAAACATAAATCTGGAGAAGAAGCACATTCTAAGATGTATTTCACTGGGTAAGGCTGGTTTATGGGATTAACCTGGGTTTCCTGAGCATAAAGGGTTTAACTTTATGGTGTATCGTCAGACCCCAAAACCTGTTGGCCTAAGATCTCTTCAAAATATGGAGGGGAAAGTCCTCATTATGAATGTAAACAAGGGTATTATCTCCCTTGGCCATTGGCTATTGACTTCTGGCTGTGCTGCCATCTTGCGGATTCCAAAACGCCAGCAAGAATTTCCTAAAATGCAAACATGGACTGAAAATCTCTGTTCTGGAGCTAAGGATGCTCCCTGGCTAGGATTCTCGCACATTCAGCTATGCATAACTTGCCACGTTTCATCCCATTAATGTAGAAGCCTGGGATTTTGAGGATTTTCCATGTGATCAAGTGTGGAATTCCATTGTCTCTTAGTTTCTAGACATGACTGGCCAGTGATGTTACGTATCTCCTTTCTGGGAGCCTGAAGTAGGATTTATAGTTGGAAATGCGTTGCTTGAAAGAATTCCCAGTACATCCAATGCATTTCTATGGTTGCACGTTGTCGCAACTAAGAGACGATGAAATGCCACACTTGAGCTCAAGGAAAATCCTCGAAAACCCAGGCCCTGTAAGGGATGTTTGTCAATTTTTCAATTAATAAATGATAATTTATTAATTATCTGTGTCTTTTTTTTTGTCTTATAATAAATACATATATATAAACCACGGTTTATATAGTTACCTTGCAGTTGATTATTAACTGTAATGTTCAACATTCTTTGTATAGATAACTAACCAGTACTTTCATAGGATTTTGCTATCCCTTAATAAGGATTGTAACATTTATTTGTATATATATAGGAGTATGTGTATATATATATATATATATATATATATATATATATATATATATATAGTAAGAAAAGACACAAATAAGAAAGAAGAAAGCAAAGGACCACTGATGAGGTCACAGAAGTGTGACGAAAGAACTCTGGCCGAAATACGATTAATGTAAAAAATAAAATAAAGCTGAAACAAATTAACACCAAATATATAGTGTGTGTGTTTTTATTGGCTAAACTGGCAACATGACCATCCCCAAATACAACAATATATATATATATATATATATATATATATATATTTCGGCATTTGCTGTTTCATTCAATTATGTTACCCCAAATCCCAATGAATTTTCCTCTTCCTCGTGTTGTATTTACTGCCTGTCCACCTATCTTGGACCCCTCTCTCTCTGCCTCACTGTCTGTCTGTCTGTCTCTCTCTCTGTCTGTCTCTCTCTCTCTCTCTCTCTCTCTCTCTCTCTCTCTTCGATTTACCACTGTTGTTTCTTTAAATTATGTTTCCCAAAATCCCCCAAAATATTTTTCAATTCTATCTCACGATTTCGACATTTGCTGTTTCATTAAATTATGTTACCCAAAATTCCAAAGAATATTCTTCCTTGTGTTGTATTTACTGCCTGTCCACCTAACTCAGACCCCTCTCTCTCTGCCTCACTGTCTGTTTGTCTGTCTGTCTCTCTTCGATTTTACCACCTGATTCACCAACACTCCCCCTCCCCCCACAACCTTAACCCTAACTCTATATAAACCAGTGCAACGCTCTGTTTCCCCTACTCGATTTTCAAATCCTCTGCTGATAGACTATGAATTTCAGAAGATGATCAAATAGGAAATTTTATCCTTTCAGCCTCGTTCATGTACTCCTGTTTCTGTGTAGATCATAACCCCCCCCCCTCCCCCATTCGTTTTTTATTATCTATCTATTTCCTTACCATGGAAACATAGTTCCGATAGCTTCATCTTCCTTGTTTGTCTTAAGTCCATACATATCTGTTAATCGTCACATTTCAACGGCACACTCAACGTCGGCACACTGAAAGGTAGGTCTGGTGAGATTGTTGAGATGCTTGAACGGAGACGGGTAGATTTGTGCTGCATCCAAGAAGTAAGGTGGAGAGGAGGTTCTGCTAGGTTCCTCACAGGCAAAGAACACAGGTACAAGAGTTTTTGGGCAGGGAACACTGACGGGGTCGGTGGCGAAGGTATACTTCTTGTGGAGAAATGGGTTGATAAGGTAATCAAGGTAGTCAGAGTATGTGACAGAGTACTTAAGATTAGATTAGTGCTTCACCATAGGTTAGCTACCATTATCTCAGCCTATGCCCCTCAATCGGGGCTAACGGATGAGCAGTAAGACCAATTTTACGACACCCTATTGCAGACTACCTCACTGACGAATGACAGGGACCTTCTCTTTGTGGCTGGTGATTTCAATGGATGTTGGACAACATGCAGGGGGCTTCCATGGCGTACATGGAGGCTATGGCTTTAGTTCCCACAATGAGGAGGGAACCAGACTGCTGGAGTTCTGTGACGCAAATGATCTTATGGTTTGCAATACCAACTTCAGGAAACCCGGCAGTCACCTAGTCACCTACCGTTCTGGTAGAAACACTAGCCAAATTGACTACATCCTCGCCCGAAAAAGGGAAAGAGGGCTGCTTATAAATGCCAAAACCTTCCCAAGCAAAAAATTTACCCCTCAACATAGATTAGTAGTTAGCGATTTTGGGATCAGGGCTAAATGGATGCCCAGAAATAGACCAGCTTGGAGGAGAAGGGTCTGGAATCTTAAAGATCCTGCAAATGGACAGAAATTTAGAGACGTATTACTTGAAGCCTTTTGCTCCCATTTTGCTCCCATTTTCAGTCGGCCATTGTTGATTCCTTTTCGCTGCGTGGCATGGAGCCCCATTTTCCATGAATAAAAACTCATTTTTCATTATGGTATTGTGTGAATATATCGGAAGTAGTCCTTGCTTAAATATTTCAATGTATTTTTCAGAGTTTATGGTTCCAACACATTCGATCAGCTCAGAATGACCATTGCTGGTGACAGCTCCGCATGCCATTACAGAGATACCGCCATGTCTTACAGTTGGCTGGAGTTGTTTCAAATCAAATTCTTGATTGGGAAGCCTCCAGATCCAAACACACCACTGTCTGAAAATAATGCAAATCTGGATTTATCTGAGAAAATTACTCTATCCCAAAATGAACTAGATTTTTCTGACATCTCCTTAGCCCATTTCCTTCTTTCCAAGATATTAATTGGTTGAAGGAGAGGTTTTCTTCTAGCTGCTCGTCCATAATACCCAAGCTTATGCAGATAGGTAGCACACATTCTTGGACTAACTTCTAGCTGTTTTGCAATGTCAGAAGCCTTCAAAAAGGGTTCGTTTTCCACAATTCTCTTCAAACAGCTAAGCTTCCTTTCTGAGGGCCCAGGTCAGCTGGGACAAGAACCTGTTGACTCTTTTCCTTCGCTTTTGAATTGCACTATAATTCTATTAACAGCAACAAGAGGAATTTGAAATTTTCAGCAATTTTTTGCTGGCTAAGACCAGCCTCAGATTGCCCAACAATACGACCTCTTTGAAAATCTGACAGTTTTGCTGAATTTTTTGTGCGTGGCATGGTTACTTTTCCCAAATCACACTGATGAATTGCGGACATTTACGTAAGTATTATGTAAGTGGTAACAATGAAACCGGGTATGTGATTAATCTTTATATTTTGAATTTTTTCATTTGTCGGACTCGCTTACGTTCTGGCATTTGCTGAATTTTCTTGAGAACAATCATTTCTTAGTGGTCAGACCATATGGGGTCTACTTCTAGCATAATGGATGTCCACTTAGTGGTCATCTCTCTTATATGTAAAAGATAACATGCATACATACAAACATACATACATACATATATATATATATATATATATATATATATATATATATATATATATTTATACATATGTATATTTATATATGTATATATATATACACATGTGTATACTTATATATACTCATATATAGCTATATATAAATACTCAAATATATATATATATAATAATATAAATAATATATACATATATGCATATATACATACGTATACGTACATACTTACATGTTTACATATATACATATGCATATGTGGGCACAGGATGTCATAAAACATAAACAACAAATAATACGAAGTACGAGGACATGGAATAAGGGCTTTTTGGCAAGCAACGAAAGAAAGAAATGGAAAACAAGACAAGCAACACAAGGAACGACCCTTCATCAGTTGTTGGCTGTTTTTCTAGTCTGTATTTCGAGCAATTCACGACAAGATATGCCTTCGATAGAACAGTTGCTCCCGCAAAGCAAATTAAATAAAATTTTCAATCTTACTGAGGGTCAAGATGGTGACAAAAGATGGTGACAAAAACAGGACAGTGAAAACAAACAAGAAGGGCTGCATATATATTTATTATTTATATTATTATATGATTGAACGCCACACATCCTTTCAAGTAAGTTTTATATATATATATATATATATATATATATATATATATATATATACTTATGTGTATATACAAGAATAAGGGCAGAGAATCGTCAATTAATAATAGAATTAATAATTAACAATTCTGCCAAGTAGTTCAGTATGAAAAAAACCTTTATCGGTAAAACTATTTATCATCATAAATATACAGGGATTAGCAATTGAGTTGCTTCTCCAACATACTGAAAATTTAGAAATAGCAGTCAAAGAACTACTGATTCCAAACTACAAATTTTTCTCTAAAGCGGATGGCGATATTTATGGCACACATAGAACAAAAAACCGGAGGGAAAAGCGTAAACAAACCAAGCCTTTAGTTAATTGGATACGAATCGTTTCATGGTTAAGTGAATGGAAATTTCACTATTCCAATCTTCAGCCCAAATATTCTGATAAATTTGAAAGTGTCTCTAAAAAAATTCACGGTAATTTTTGGCCATGCGACACCTCCGGTTTTTTGTTCTATGTGTGCCATAAATATCGCCATCCGCTTTAGAGAAAAATTTGTAGTTTGGAATCAGTAGTTCTTTGACTGCTATTTCTAAATTTTCAGTATGTTGGAGAAGCAACTCAATTGCTAATCCCTGTATATTTATGATGATAAATAGTTTTACCGATAAAGGTTTTTTTTCATACTGAACTACTTGGCAGAATTGTTAATTATTAATTCTATTATTAATTGACGATTCTCTGCCCTTATTCTTGTATATTTTATATTTGATATCTCTAAGTTAGATGGTTAAACCGTAATCCCTCCACACGGGACTTCTTTTCATACGGGACTATTTGTGACGCACATGGAATAGATTTCTTTGAGGTGAGGTGCCTGAACTCACTAGCCGATGAATTCGTAAGTGCCTTTCTTATCGTTGATTTTTGGTGTCGCATGGCCAAAAATTACCGTGAATTTTTTTTTAGAGACACTTTCAAATTTATCAGAATATTTGGGCTGAAGATTGGAATAGTGAAATTTCCATTCACTTAACCATGAAACGATTCGTATCCAATTAACTAAAGGCTTGGTTTGTTTACGCTTTTCCCTCCGGTTTTTTGTTCTATGTGTGCCATAAATATCGCCATCCGCTTTAGAGAAAAATTTGTAGTTTGGAATCAGTAGTTCTTTGACTGCTATTTCTAAATTTTCAGTATGTTGGAGAAGCAACTCAATTGCTAATCCCTGTATATTTATGATGATTATGTGTATATATGTATACTCACATATTTTTATATATATATCATATATACATATATTTTTGCTTATATGTATATATATATCTATGTGTGTATGTATATGTATATATATATATATATATATATATATATATGTTTTTGCATTGGGACCCCTTCGCATCGAAGATCGGTGATTGTCGTATGCTGTTGAAGGGTAAATACCCAGAAATTCGAGTCCATGCGTATCACATCAGATCAACGATGGGATGGATGACTTCCCTTTGCAAATGCCGACAGGGCACAGAAGGTGTGTCAATAGCCAGTTGGAGGAGATGTTTTCCTGGGGCTAAAAGCAACAGTAGCATTCACCGTTAGGGTCTAACCGCATTTAAGTGGCAAATATACTTCACGTTTTATATATATATATATATATATATATATATATATACCTCTATATATATACTCCATATATATATATATATATATATCATCATCTTCATCATCATCATCGTTTAACGCCCACTTTCCATGCTAGCATGGGTTGGACGATTTGACTGAGGACTGGTGGAACCCGAAGGCTACACCAGGCTCCAATTTGATTTGGCAGAGTTTCTACAGCTGGATGCCCTTCCTAACGCCAATGACTCCGAGAGTGTAGTAGGTGCTTTTACATGTCACCGGCACAAAGGCCAGTCAGGGGATATTGGAAATGGCCACGCTCAAAATGGTGTATTTTATGTGCCACCCGCACAAGAGCCAGTCCAGGGGCACTGACGACGATCTCGCACCAAAGTCCTTACACATGCCACGGGCACTAGTACCAGAAAGGTGACGCTGGGCACAGGTGCCATCCCGATTTTGCTTGCCCCAATAAGTCTTCGCAAGCTGAGTTTTGTGTTCAATGAAGGAGACGACGTTGGCATGGGTGCCAGTCGTCGAATTTAGTTCGGTTTCGATTTTACTTGCCTCAACAGCTCCTCGCAAGCGGAGTTTAGTGTCCAATGAAGGAAAGGTACGCATAAGTGGGCTGGCTACACCCCTGGCAGAGGCCTTGGATTTAGGTCGCACTTGGCTTGCCAGGTCTTTTCACGCACAGCATATTTCCAGAGGTCACGGTCAGAAGTCATCGCCTCGGTGAGGCCCAATGTTCGAAGGTCATGCCTCACCACCTCATCCCAGATCTTCCTGGGCCTACCTCTTCCACAGGGTGTGGCACTTTTTTACACAGCTATCCTTATCCATTCTCGCTACATGACCATACCAGCGCAATCGTCTCTCTTGCACACCACAACTGATGCTTCGTAAGTTCAACTTTTCTCTCAAGGTACTAATACTCTGTCTAGTATGCACACTGACATTACACATCCATCGGAGCATACTGGCTTCATTCCTTGCGAGCCTACGCGTGTCCTCAGCAGTCACAGCCCATGTTTCACTGCCATGAAGCATAGCTGTTCGTACACATGCGTCATACAGTCTGTCTTTTACTCTGAGTAAGAGGCTCCTTGTCACCAGCAGAGGTAAAAGCTCTCTGAACTTTGCCCAGGCTATTCTTATTCTTGCAGCTACACTTTCAGCGCACCCTCCCCCACTACTAACTTGGTCACCTAGATAGCGATATATATATATATATATATATATATATATACATGAGTATATGTATATATATATATATGAGTATATATATATATATATATATATATGAGTATATATATATATATATATATAAATGAAACATTGAAACACTGATATTTGAAGTTAGATGTTACTACTGTTCATATCATCTGTGGATAAATTCTAAATTTAATGATATCACCAATAGTGACATGGGTGGAACACAGTTATAATAGCTTTAAATAGCTATGAATTATAAATTTGCATGAAGCGTAATGATGCTTAACAAGCATCTACCTGCTAGAAATAAGAGCTAAGTCTTAAATTAATCCATTGTAGCGCACCAATATAACAGAGAAAAACAGTTGCACAGTCAGTCTAACGTGACAGTCACGGATTTAAACTGGTAGTCCACACTGACGAGGCTCAGGGTTAAATATCCAAAAGCCGAAACCTGGTTTGTGGATATCCCTAATTGCATAATATTTTTATTTGTGCTGTTAAATGTTTTAATTCTTTCTGTTTTCCTCACATACTATTTTTCTCTGTTATATTGGTGCGCTACTGTGGATTAATTTAAGACTTAGCTCTTATTTCTAGCAGGTAAATGCTTGTTAAGCATCATTACGCTTCGTGCATATATCATCATCATCATCATCATCGTCGTTTAACGTCCGCTTTCCATGCTAGCATGGGTTGGACGATTTGACTGAGGACTGGTGAAACCGGATGGCAACACCAGGCTCCAATCTAATTTGGCAGAGTTTTTACAGCTGGATGCCCTTCCTAACGCCAACCACTCAGAGAGTGTAGTGGGTGCTTTTACGTGTCACCCGCACGAAAACGGCCACGCTCGAAATGGTGTCTTTTATGTGCCACCCGCACAAGCCAGTCCAGGGGCACTGGCAACGATCTCACTCGAAAATCCTACGGGAGCCAGTCAGGCGGTACTGGCAACGGCCATGCTCAAAATGGTGCATCTCATGTGCCACCCGCACAAGAGCCAGTCCAGGGGCACTGGCAACGATCTTACTTGGCTTGCCGGGTCTTCTCACGCACAGCACATTTCCAAAGGTCTCGGTCAGTAGTCATCACCTCGGTGAGGCCCAATGTACGAAGGTCTTGCCTCACCACCTCAGCCCAGGTCTTCCTGGGCCTACCTCTTCCACGGGTTCCCTCAACTGTTAGGGTGTGGCACTTTTTCACGCAGCTATCCTCATCCATTCTCACCACATGTCCATACCAGCGCAATCGTCTCTCTTGCACACCACAACTGATGCTTCTAATGTTCAGCTTTTCTCTCAAGATACTTACACTCTGACGGGTATTCACATTGACATTACACATCCAACGGAGCATACTGGCTTCATTCCTTGCGAGCTTACGTATGTCCTCAGCAGTTACAGCCCATGTTTCACTGCCATGTAGCATGGCTGTTCGTACACATGCGTCATACAGTCTGCCTTTTACTCTGAGTGAGAGTCCCTTTGTCGCCAGCAGGGGTAAGAGCTCTCTAAACTTTGCCCAGGCTATTCTTATTCTAGCAGCTACACTTTCAGCGCACCCACCCCCACTACTAACTTGGTCGCCCAGATAGCGGAAGCTATCGACTACCTCTAGTTTTTCACCCTGGAATGAGATAGAAGTTGTTTCCTGTTTGTTTACAGTCTTTATTGCACCTGAACATCTGCCACAAACAAAAACTAACTTGCTAGTTAACCTGCCTTTGATGTTGCTGCACCTCTTATGTGTCCATAGCTTGCACCGGGTACATCTTATAGAGTTACTACCTACTCCTTTTCTACATACTGAGCAGGGCCATCTACCTGAAGGGGTTTGTGTTTTATCTACCTTCCTACTTATTAGGATTTTGGTTTTAGCTAGGTTGACTCTAAGGCCCTTCAATTCTAGACCTTGCTTCCACACCTGAAACTTCTCCTCTAGTTCTGATAGTGACTCCGCAATTAGGGCAAGGTCATCAGCATAGAGGAGCTCCCAGGGGCAACCTGTCTTGAACTCCTCTGTGATTGCCTGGAGGACTATGATAAATAAGAGGGGGCTGAGGACGGAACCTTGGTGGACCACTACTTCTACCCGGAATTCATTGCTGTACTCATTTCCAACCCTCACCTTACTGGCAGCATCTCTGTACATGGCTCGCACAGCTCTCACTAACCATTCTTCTATCCCTAGTTTCTTCATTGACCACCAGATAAGGGATCGGGGGACCCTGTCAAAGGCTTTCTCCATGTCAACGAAAGCCAGGTACAGAGGTTTATCCTTAGCTAGGTATTTCTCCTGCAGCTGTCTCACTAGAAATAAGGCATTAGTAGTGCTTTTACCTGGCACGAACCCAAACTGCATCTCATCTAAATTGATTCGCTCCCTAATTAGTTGGGCTATGACCCTCTCTGTAACTTTCATAACCTGATCTAACAGCTTGATGCCTCTGTAATTATTTGTATCTAAAGCGTCACCTTTACCTTTGTAGCAGTTGACTATGATGCTGCTACACCAGTCATTGGGTATGACTCCTTCGTGTATCACCTGGTTCGTAATACGGGTGACTAGGCTATAGCTAACACTGCCAGATATTTTGAGCATCTCTGCAGTGATTCCTGATGGGCCGGGAGCTTTCCCGGTCTTCATACTCTTAATTGCTTTATCTACCCTGGTACTATCAACTCGGATAGCTGGTCCCTCTATTGGGTCGACATACGGCAGGCTCTCTTCCTCCCATTCATTCTCTTTATTAAGCAATCTATCGTAGTGGCATCTCCAGACCTCTTTCTTTGCATCCTCATTTAGTGCAAGCGTACCATCATCCATGCAAACACATTTCTCTCCTACAACATCACTATTCTCTCTCCTACACTGTCTTGCAACCCGAAATACCTCGAGTCTTTGGTCCTCACGGCGCAGAACATTGGCAAATCTTTTCTTATCTGCTTCCCCTCTGGCTAAATAAACCTGTCGCCTAGCCTCCCTTCTGGCACATTGGTACAATTCGCTGCTACCACCGTTCTTCCAGTCCTTCCAAGCCTGTTTCTTTTGTCTAATAGCCCTGTCTACCTCCTTGTTCCACCACCACGTTACTCTGGGTCGGGAGGGGACCTTACACCACCCACAAATCTGGTCGGTGGCTTTCAACAGGTTGTCCCGCAGAAATCTCCAATTGTCTTCCACGTTGTATGATGCTATATCCCCTTCTATTTCGTTAAATGCTTCAAGTAACTTGTCTCTAAGTCTCTGTCCATTTGCAGGGTCTTTAAGCTTCCACACCCTTCTCCTCCAAGCCGGTCTAATTCTGGGCACCCATTTTGCCTTGATCCCAAAGTCGCTAACTACTAATCTATGTTGTGGGGTACATTCTTCGCCAGGGTAGGTTTTGGCATTTATAAGCCGCCCTGTTTCCCTATTTCTGGCGAGGATGTAGTCGGTGTGGCTAGAGTATCTGCCGGAGCGGTAGGTGACTAGGTGACTGGCAGGTTTCCTGAAGTTGGTATTGCAGACCATAAGATCGGTTGCATCACAGAACTCCAGCAGTCTGGTTCCCTCCTCGTTGCGGGAACCGAAGCCATATATATATATATATATATATATATATATATATATAAGTATATATATGTATATATAAGTATATATATATATATATACATGAACATGTCTATATATATGTGTGTGTGTGTGTGTGTGTGTGTGTGTGTATATATATATATATATATATATATATGTAGGTGCAGGAGTGGCTGTGTGGTAAATAGCTTGCTTACCAACAACATGGTTCCGGGTTCAGTCCCACTGTGTGGCACCTTGGGCAAGTGTCTTCTACTATAGCTTCGGGCTGACCAAAGCCTTGTGAGTGGATTTGGTAGACGGAAACTGAAAGAAGCCTGTCATATATATGTATACTAGCAGTATAACCTGATGTTGTCCGGGTGTGACTTATTATGCCATCTGCGATAGGTCTTGCTAGGTGAAAATCAACTAAAAAAGAAAGCCTTACAACGAAAAAACCCTGATGATGTAAATATGTTCATAATTCAAAAGACGATGAAATTAATAGGGAAAGTCTGAAGGCTGTTTTGCGTAATATTATTAAAACCCTAACCCTGACCCAAAAACTGTAACCCTAACACCCTTGTGAAAATCGTGTGGGCGTTAATCTGAAAAATTATCCACATTTGTAATGAAGTTCACTGATTTGCAATGTGTTGTCCATAAGCTCCGTAGTTTGTATATTTACAAAACATTGATGAACATGAGTTATCTTGTAGTGAATGCTTGTGTGTACGTGCGCGTGTATGTGTTTGAGAGAGCGAGAGAGAAGAGGGAGAGAGGAAAAGAGAGAGAGGGGGGAAAGGAATAGAGAACGGGAGCAACGAAGAAAGTGAAAGAGAGGAAGGGAGAATGGAAGACAGTTATAAAATAGCAATGCGTGAGCATGTTTATATAAGAAACACACAGAAACTAAATCTTATATCTATAATGTTGATGTGTTTATGTGTATGTTGTTGTCACAGATCACGTTTGTGTAGTTGTGTGTGTTTTTATGTTTCTATGTTATGAAAAATATGTTAGTGGTAGAGGGATAGAAGAAAACTATTAAATGGCAGAGAGGAAGAAGAGCGAAGTAAGAGTGAAAAGGTAGAAGGAAAGAATAGTCTTAAAGCAAGTTAATCTATGACTTTGTATGTATCACTTTCTCTCTCTCTCTCTCTCTCTCTCTCTCTCTCTCTCTCCCTCTCTCTCTCTCTCCCTCTTTTACTCTTACTCTGTATATTATATGTTGAGCGTGTGATCAATGTGTAAGAGAGAAAGAAGTAAGAGTGAAAAGGTCTAAAACAAAGTTAATCTATGACTTTGTATGTATCACTTTCTCTCTCTTTCTCCCTCTTTTACTCTTACTCTCTATATTATATGTTGAACGCGTGATGGATGTGTAAGAACGCCGGTACAGGTAGAAGGGAAGAAATATAGAAGTTGCTAGAAACAACAGCCAAATCTCCCTTAAATCACACAAATTAAACGGAATTTTAAAAATCTAATTACTGCATTGGAAAGTTCACATCGAGAAAATTCCATTGATGCAAAAATTTTTACGAAAAAGTGGAAAATGTGGATTTCTATAAACTTTTAAAAAGGCTTCACACAGATCCACATCTTCACCTTTATTATATATAAGATATATACATATGTGTATATACATATGTGTACATACATATATATGTATATATACATTTGTACATATATATGTATATATATATATATATATATATACACATGTATATACATTTGTATATACATATATATATGTATATATACATATTTGTATATACATATATATTTGTATGTATATATATGTTCACACACAAACAATTTTTCTCGTCTGGCCGTAAAGCCTTTTCTGTTTGTTTTCCTGTCTTGTTTTTTGTCCGCCACAACATTCCTCCATGGCAAGATTTAATTTGTTTATACAAATTTAATTTGCGGTCCATGGGAAGAGCTGTTTTAACGATGCGTCCTGCCTAGCTCTTCGAAACGCCGGTGTTAAAACGGAGGTAGCTGATGAAGTAGAATGTTCTCTATGTGGCTTGTGTGTTTTCTCGTCTCTGTTTTGTTTGCAATGTCCTGTACCCAGATATGCACCTATACATACAGGTGGATGTCGGTATGCACATACCTGTACGTATATATGCATATACTCATTTACTATTTATATATATGTATATATACATATGTGTATATACATATATATGTATATATACATATGTGTGTATATATACATCTATATATATGGATATATATGTATGTATATATATATATGCATGTATATATACATATGTATATATATATGTACGTGTATGTGTATATATGTATGTTTATATATAATTATATATGTATATACATATGTATATGCATATATATGTATACACATGTATATATATATATATATATATATATATATATATATATATATATATATATATATACACACACATGTATATGTACATATATATATATATATTTTTTAATTTTTTTTTTTATTATAGTTTCAGCTTAGAGCTTTTATTATAGTTTCAGCGGCACTGGCAACGACCTCACTCAAATGATTTTCTAATGTGCCACCAGCACAAGTGCTAGAAGGCAACGCTGGTAATGATTGCACTCAAATGGTGCTATTTACGAGCCACTAGCATGGAAGCCACACAGCTGCTCTGGCAATGAACACGCTCGACAGTGCTGTTAGTGCTCCTCTGGTGCAGGTGCCAGTCATCGAGTATGGTTCAATTACGATTTCACTTGCCCCAACAGGTCTTCGCAAACAGAGTTTAGTGTCCAATGAAGGAGAGGTTGGCATGGATGCCAGTCATCGGATTCAGTTTGATTTCGATTTCAAATTCCAAATTCCAAATTCACTTGCCTCAACAGGTCTGCGCAAGCAGGGTTTTTAGTGTCCAATGAAGTAAAGATATGAATTAATGAGCTGGCTACACTTCAGATTATGCTATCACTTGCCTTGCCGGGTCTTCTCATGTACTGCATATTTCCAAAGGTCCCGGTCACTGGTCATTGCCTCAATGAGGCCTAAAGTTCAAATGTCGTGCTTCACCACCTCATTCCAGGTCTTCCTGTGTCTACTTCTTCCACAGGTTCTCTCAACTGCTAGGGTGTGGCACTTTTTCACACAGCTATCCTCATCCATTCTTGCCACATGTCCATACCAGTGCAATCGTCTCTCTTGCACACCACAACTGATGCTTCTTAGGTCTAACGTTTTTAATGGGAGAAGACAGAAGCCGCCCGCCGAACTCTGCTTCTCTAAAACATTGATCTTTTATAAATTAAACAAATTGAGGCTATAAACCTCTTACTTCACAATACCGTTAAGTCCTTGAACTGAGGCATCTGCCTTTTACACATTTCTTTTTGTGGGCCACATGCCCCTTCAATATGAGGTATTCGTCCTCTTACACCTTACCACCTGACCAGACTCAGTGCTTCACTCAAGCACCTCGATGTTTCTAGATCGGGCCACTTCAGCATGGGAAGAAATTAACTAGAGCTTGGGTCTGTAGGCTGCCACCCGGCATAGAACCCGATTGGATAGAGGATACTATCTGCCGGTGTCTGGGTGGCAGCAGAACCAAGCTCTTAAACGTAAAAATTTTGCCTACAGTTGATTGGGTTGAGTCAAAAGCTGATTGGTCCATAGGGTCAAAAGTTGTTTTGACTTTGTGGACCAATCAGTCAAAGATCTGGTCTTCCCAGATTTTTTAAGGATGGCCGGGCACAGGTATCCGGTGATCCTTGAGGGACACCCCCCAAGTGTCACCTGTGCCTGGAGCCTGGCCACATTAAGAAAAACTGTCCCCAGGATCAGAGTAGGGCCTGGAGCAGTTAATAAACATAGTTCCCCTGTTCCCCCACTGGAGGGGGAGACGGTGGAAGTCGAGGAGGTGAAAACCTCCTCGAAGAAAAGAAAAAAAGAAAGGTGGGCAACAATTGTTGCCCATCGAAGGCTGCGGGAAAGGAGGAGGACCTTCCGGTTAAGGCAGAAGTGCCTCCTGCTCCTGTGGCCCCCAAAAAAAGAAAAAAAAGAACGGGACATGGTCAGCGCCTGATAGCGCACCACCGGCATATCCCGACGCACCGTTGGTGGGAATTATGCCACCATCAGAGGAAGGCATGTCGGTGGGAATTGTGCTGCCGACAGTAGAAACTGTGGCCTCACCCTATAAGGAGGAGGAATTTGTAATCCTCTTCCACAAGGGAGGGGCTGTCCATGAATTTATGAAGTTTACTAGAATGGGTCGGAGGGGAGGAATCCTCACCTGTACCAAGGACCCCGATTGGCCTTCGCAGGTGGCTGTGGAGGTCGTGTGGGAAACAGAATTTTTTGCCCTTCTAAGGGCTGGCAGCAAAATTGCAAGCCACCTTGGGTGTCAAATAGCAACCAAACTGTTGCGTACTTGACACCCCTGGCCATAAACTTAATAGTTAGTAGATATTCTGCCAACTTTTCCTCAATTTCAACTTGAGGAAAGACCGTGATGGTGTCATGTGACTTAGAGTACGTCCTCAACACCACTGTTCTTTCCCTGAAGTAATTTAACCACTGCTTGGGTGGAACAATCTTCCACTCCAAGGCAGTGGTCTTATATTTTATCATCTTATCTGCCATGTCAATAAAACACAGTTTAAAAAAGGAAAAAGTCACTCAACCAAAAACAACAAAAAGTCTTTGAACACAATAAAAAGAAAAACACAGTTCAACTAAAATTGTTCAGCAAAAAGAAAAGAGAAGGCAGCAGTTCAGAAAAATATTTTACAATTCTCCACAGCAGAAAATGCAATTTTCGGGCTACACAGTACTCCCAGCCCGCTTGCAGCCTTCATATCTCTTGATAGTCCTCCTGGTAAAGCACTTCCAACATTTCCGGGTTCAAAACCACGCATAGCTTGCAAGCACCAATTTTTCAAAATAACTGTAGTGGAAAATTCACTTTCAAGTTCTTCATTTGCTTGTTAGCAAGCACAATTAAGAATAAGAGTAAGCGAAAATGCTCCAGAGCTGGGCAGAATCTTATCTATAAAAGACAGATTTTCTGTGTGTGTGTGTGTATGTTTAAAATTTATACATTTACACAATTCCAAATTTCTTGGATTAAAGAATCGGAATTAATATTCTAAATACAATTTGTTAGGTCACTGTGTCATTTTTTCAGTCAAAATAATTCCTAATAACGAATAAAATCCATAAAACTACACAAATAAACATTTTTCCCCCTAATAAAATCTAATTTCCTCTTTCTACTACAAATCCTTTCAACTCCTACTTTCTCTTATGAACCTTTACAAACAATCCAACAACAAATACAAAAAGAAAGGAAGGAGAAACACTGACAGTAAAAGAAAACTATTTCAGTATCAAAACTGAAACAATCACATTTTGATAGTGTAATGACAGATAGTTTCACTTTAATGATACATACCTCATTCTAATTGGTGGGAATTGTAAGTTATTTCTAACTCGTCCTTCACCATGATAACAAAAAAAAAAATAGTCACACATCTTTTTCAAATACGATCGACAAACTTTTATTCCCTACAAACTGTGAGTTTTTTGGAAAATCTTTTCGTAAATCTTGAGATTAACACCTGCATGATTACCTACCTAACCCTGACCCTAAAACCCTAACTCTAACACTGTAGTGAAAATCGTGCGGGTGTTAATCTGAACATTTCACAATCTTTTTTAAAACACTTTTACTTACTAACATTTTTTTATTTAGTGTGTGTGTGCGTTGCCCACACTTAAGACTTAGTTGTGGGTTGGGACTTTGATTGGCAGAGGTCATTATTATTATTATTATTATTATTATTATTATTATTATTATTATCATTTCAAATTTTTCCCACTAGGGCGGCTTTGGGCAGGTGGAGAATAGTCAATTATATCAACCCCTGTGTTCAACTGGTACTTATTTTTTAGACCCCGAAAGGATGAAAGGCAAAGTCGACTTCGGCGGAATTTGAACTCAGAACGTAGAGATAGGCACTACACTGATTCTGCAGAACAGGGTTGAGTGTGAAAACCAACTTTAAAGTGTAAATATAGATGTTTTTGAATACAAACTCATACATACATACGTACAAATACACACAAACATACAAATAAACACATACATACAAATAAACACATACATACAAATACCTGTCAGTCTCTTCCAAATACAATCGACAGTCAAACATTTATTCCCTACAAACTGAATTTTTTGAATATCTTTCTTTCAACGCATTTACTTACTACCATATATATATAGAGACACAGAATACACATTAATACGCACATACATACAAATACCTGTCATTTTTTAAATTTAGTGTGTGTGTGTTGCCCATCTTAATATATAATGCTAAAGTTCTGTATCTGTGTGAAGCCTTTTTAAAAGTTTATAGAAATCCACATTTTCCACTTTTTCGTCCTAACCCTAACCCTAACATCGTTCCGATGTTAATCTGAACATTTAACAATCTTTTTTAAAACACTTTTACTTACTAACATTCTTTTTATTTAGCGTGTGTGTGTGGTGTGTGTTGCCCATATACATATACACTTAAGACTTAGTTGTGGGTTGGGAGTTTGATCGGCAGACGTCATTATTATTATTATTATTATTTTAAATTTTTCCCACAAGGCCAGCTTGGGGCAGGTGGAGAATAGTCGATTATATCGACCCCTGTGTCCAACTGGTACTTAATTTTTAGACTCCGAAAGTATGAAAGGCAAAGTTGACTTCAGAGGAATTTGAACTCAGAACGTAGAGATGGGCACAAACCTCCCATCGCTACACTGATTCTGCAGAACAGGGTTGAGTGTGAAAACCAACTTTAAAGTGTAAATATAGATGTTTTTGAATACACACTCATACATACATACGTACAAATACACACATACATACAAATACCTGTCAGTCTCTTCCAAATACAATCAACAGTCAAACATTTATTCATTACAAACTGAATTTTTTTAATCATCTTTCTTAAAACGCATTTACTTATATATAGAGAGAGACACAGAATACACATTAATACACACATATATACAAATACCTGTCATTTTTTTTATTTAGTGTGTGTGTTGCCCATCTTAATATATAATGCTGAAGTTCTGTATCTGTGTGAAGCCTTTTTAAAAGTTTATAGAAATCCACATTTTCCACTTTTTCGTAAACATTTTTACATCAATGGAATTTTCTCGATGTGAACTTTCCAGTGCAGTAAATAGATTTTTAAAATTCCGTTTACTTTGTGTGATTTATGGGAGATTTGGCTGTTGTTTCTAGCAACTTTTATATTTCTTCCCGTCTACCTGTACCAGCGTTCTTACACATTGATCATGCGCTCAACATATAATATACAGAGTAAGAGTAAAAGAGGGAGAGAGAGAGAAAGTGATACATACAAAGTCATAGATTAACTTTGTTTTAGACCTTTTCACTCTTCTTTCTCTCTCCCATTTAATAGTTTTCTTCTATCCCTCTACCTCTAACATATATTTCATAACATAGAAACGTAAAAACACACACAACCACACATACGTGATCTGTGACAACAACATACACATAAACACATCAACATTATAGATATGATTTAGTTTGTGTGTGTTACTTATATAAACACGCGCACGCATTGTTATTTTATAACTGTCTTCCGTTCTCCCTTCCTTTCTTTCTCTCTCTTCATTGCTCCTGTTCTGTATTCCTTTCTCCCCCCTCTCTCTCTCTCTTCCTCTTCTCTCCCACTAAAACAAAAGAAAAATAGTGTAATAGATGGACTGACGATGTGAATGTTCTGAGTCCTCTCCCCACCCCGCCTTTCGCAAGACCGCATTTTTTTTTCATATTCGTTCAGAGCAAGTTGTTTTACATCTATTACACTATATTTCTTTTGTTTCTTGGCTCCGGTGATGTGTCTCGAAACATTCACGATGTGAATGTTCCGAGCGCTCTCCCCACCCACCCTCACGAAAGGCGGGGTGGGAAGAGGACTCGGAACATTCACATTGTCACACATTGTCAGTCCATCTCTTACTATTTTTTCTTCATATTCGTTCCCAGCAAGTTGTTTTACACCTATTAGACTGATTTAAAAAAATTTTTGTCAGCGGGTCAAACACTTTAGTTAGACTGACAGGACAACAAATTGCAAAATCAGTGAACTTCATTAGAAATGTGGGTAATTTTTCAGATTAACACCCGCATGATTTTCACTAGGGTGTTAGGGTTAGGGTTTTAGGGTCAGGGTTAGGGTTTTAGGCTTACGGTTAGGGGTTAGGGTTAGGATTAGGGTTAGTGTTACGGTTACAGTTTTAGGGTTTAGGGTTAGGGTTAGGGTTAGGTAATCGTGTGGGTGTTAATCTGAAAAATTACCGAGATGTGAAAACTACCAAACCTGCCATCTGTTATAACTTTTGTTGTTCTGTTTAATATGTACATAGATTATGCCTCCAAAGAAGAGAACTTGCTGGGGAAAGAAAGCAACCGGTTTAAAAAGACAGCAACAGGCTGCAGCAATTCACCACATTCCAGAAGCTACTTTGAACATAATGCAAAATGGTGCATCAACGTCTACTGCCCAATCTGATAGAATTCTGGCAGAACTGTGTAGCAACAGATCGCCAGCAATTGCTTCATCAGAAATTGCCGTCCTAGCTCCTGCGA
>NC_142938.1:32785713-32828213 GCF_046866305.1 Octopus bimaculoides | reverse complement strand
CTAATTGAGATATTCCTAACCAAATTACTGGTTATATGTCTTGGATGGTTACTAAAGGGGCTTATGTACTTGAGATTAGTTGAAGGTTTGTGGAATGGGAAATGAGTATTACTATGTAAATCTAAGGTAACGTCCAGAAAGTTTGCTACAGAGACCTCAGCTCTTTCTTCTTTGTGAAAGAACTATCATTTATTTTGAAACATGTGTAGGAATTAAAGGAACTTTTATTGACATGCGTTTTGCTCCATTTATTATTATCCATATCTTCTCAAAATGTATCACTTTAACTTGGTATATCAACCTGTAAAACGGTTGTGATATCTTGTTTTTTAGTGTAATTTTGCTACGTATTAAAATTATCAAAAGTTTTAATAACTGAGATATTAATATATACATAAACTAAAATATTAATATATACATAAACTAAAATATATATATATATATATATATATATATATATATATATATATACATACGTGAAGGTGCATGGCTCAGTGGTTAGAGTGTTGAGCTTGGAATCGTGAGGTTGTGAGTTCGAATCCCAGATCGGGCTGCTTGTTGTGTTCTTGAGCAAGATACTTCATTTCACATTGCTCCAGTTCACTCAGCGGTAGAAATGAGTTGTGACGTCACAGGTGCCAAGCTGTATTGGCCTTTGCCTTTCTCTTGGATAACACTGATGGCATGGAGAGGGGAGGCTGGTATGCATGGGCGACTGCTGGTCTTCCATAAAAACAACCTTGCCCGAACTTGTGCCTGTGAGGGCAACTTTCTAGGTGCAATCAGTCATGACCAAAGGGGATCTCAGCTCAGCATACACACACACACACACACATATATATATATATATACTTGAACTTTAAATCGTGCCATCCACCCCATACAAAACGCAACATACCATACTGCCTAGCCAGGAGAATATGTACTATTGTAGAGGATATAGAGACCAGAAATCAACGCCTGATGGAACTGAAAGAATTTCTGGTGAAGCAAAAATACCCATCACGACTCATAGAAAATGGTATTCAGCGGGCTTCGAAAATACCCATACAACAACTGAGGACACCGCAAAGAAAAGACAAACAGGAAAAGATCATTCCATTTATAGTGACACAAAATCCATGCCACCAGAAGAACTTTAATATCGCCAAAGCGAACTTACCGATCCTTGCACAAAGTAAGGAATTGAGAAATATCATTACAGATCAAAATATAACTCTCAGTAAGAGACAACCTAAAAACTTGAAAAAACTATTAACAAAGGCAAGGTTTGACCTCAGCAACAAAAATCAAACATTCACTGTATCCAAATGCAATGATAGCCGATGCGGCACATGCCGATCAATCCATACCAGCCCATATATGAACACAAAAACAGGGAAAATATTCACCAATGCGAACATGAACTGCAAAAGTAGAAATCTAATCTACTGCATCAAATGCCCTAATTGTGAAGAATTGTACGTTGGCCAGACAGGTAATGCACTATCGGAACGCTCACGGGTACATCGACAACAGATTAAAAACCCAGAAGTCCGCCAAATACCACTGAGTAACCATCTAGCAACATGTGGTCATCAAACTTTTATTATATTTCCATTCCATAAACTTTACAACCGGAATGAAATTGAAAGAAAATGCAAAGAAAAGGACTTTATTAAGAAATTCAAACCCACTCTTAACAAACAATGATTAAATCCATCTTACTTGGGGTTTAAAAATCTTATCCCTGTAACCAAAACACAAAAAATCTCTCAGATATCATCATTTCTATAAATAGATTTGGCATCATTTCTAAGAACAGCCAAACACCTACTGGGGTTTAAAAATCTTATCCCTACAACCCACACAAAACAATAAATTAAAATATCATTTCTAAAAATAGATTTAACATCAATTCTAAAAATAGCCAAACACCTACTGCTGCCATCCAAAGGAATTGGTATAAAAGACAGAAAACCAGCCAACTTATTACAGTCTGTTAAAGTCTGTCATACCGGCCATGACGAAGGGAAATAGCCCTGAAACTCGAGTCGCCTTTATATATATATATTTATATTTATATATTTATATATTTGATCCTTTATATTGAACACTCAATATTTCATCTACATTCAATACTTTCTTTCATGGTGCCATCCATTTTTATTTTATTTTATTTTATATTGTATATTGTATATCATATTATATATTGTATATTCCATATTCTATACCCCACATTAGTTCTGCAGGAATATAAATAAAACATAAAAAACAGACAGTGTTGGAACTCTTTTAAGCAAAATAATATATTCCTCTATACACAATCATACAAAAAAACCCACCTTTTTTGTATTTATTTTTAGTCGCATATATATATATATATATATATATAGATATAGATATATATACAGACATACATATGTATATATATATATGCATACATATATATATGTACCTATATAAATATATATATATATACACATATGTATATACATACATTGTTGGCACTCCATCGCTTTCCACATCGAGAGTTCCAGTTGATCCGATCAACGGAACAGCCTGCTCGTGAAATTAACGTGCAAGTGGCTGAGAACTCCACAGACACATGTACCCTTAACGTAGTTCTCAGGGAAATTCAGCGTGACACAGTGTGACAAGGCTGACCCTTCGAATTACAGGCACAACAGAAACAGGAAGTAAGTGTGAGAGAAAGTTGTGGTGAAAGAGTACAGCAGGGTTCGCCACCATCCCCTGCCAGAGCCTCGTGGAGCTTTAGGTGTTTTCGCTCAATAAACACTCACAACGCCCGGTCTGGGAATCGAAACCACGATCCTATGACCGTGAGTTCGCTGCCCTAACCACTGGGCCATTGCGCCTCCACATACATACATACATATATACATATGTATACACATATATGTATATACATATACGAATATATATGTATACACACATATATGCGTATATATATATATATATATATATATATATATATATATATATGTAAATAATACAAAATGGGACAAGAACGCAAAACATCCTGACAGTTAGGTGATACAAGAAAGGGACAACAAAACCTCCAGATAGACGATACAAAGAAAACAAGGACAGGTCATTCAGAGTTTTCTTTCATCAGTTGAGTTCCAGATTAACTTTGCAATTTCATCTAGTTATACTCAAGATTGCTCCAATCTGGCCAGCCCCAAGGAAATGCTACGCTAAGAGTATTAGATTCCTTGGAAGAAAGCAGCGAATGTATACAAAAACAAATACATATATATATGTATACACACATATATACATATTTATGTTCATACATATATACATATATATATGTATACATATATATATGTATACACATGTATATGTATAAATATATATATGCATATTTATATACATGTATACATTTATATCTGTGCATAAATATATATGCGTGTATGTATATGTATACATATGGTGTTCACTTGCTTCAGCTTTATTTTATATTAATTAATTATTAATTCCAATTGTATATTGGCTGGAGTTCTTTAGTCACATCAGTGGTCTTTTGTTTCTCCATACTAACAATCTGCCATTTTGTATTCCTTTTGTATGTGTCTTTATTTGAACATACGTATATCCCTGTGTGCGTCTATGTTTAGTGTGTGTGGGAATGTTTATGGTACTTGCATTATCAGTACCCGCTGTTTATACACGTTTGTTTTATTTATTATATTCGTTTTTATCTCACTTTTACATTTCTTTCTTTTTTTTTCTATTAATCTAATTTATTTTGTTTATGTATATAATTACTTAATTTTATTTATTTGTGTATTGTATTAGTTTCATATTATCAGTCTATGGGGATCTTATTCTGTGATAGGTTGTGGTTTGTGGGGGGAGGATGTGCTAGTGTTCTATTCTAGTTTTCTAATTAGGCTAGGTTTATCTTCTACTATGTGTGCAGCTTCCATAATTTGTCAAAGCGTTGCATCAGTTCTTGTTTGGCATGCCGGTATAGAGCTGATGAGCTCTTCTCTTCCTTAAGTTCCCTCCAATGCTCATTTACCCGCTCTCCTATGCTCCATGCTGTCACCCTTACGTATGTTGTTGTCTTGTTTCTGCACCATCCCTCTGTACATCTTATACTATAGACTACATTCCTACCTTTACAGTTTTTTTGTGGGCTAATTCTACATGCAATACAGTTCCTAACTGTATTGTAAGGGTAGGTTCTACGGAATAGGGATTTTACCTGGCCTTTCTACAACCTAATTCTAGGGCCCTTCTAAAGCGGTACGCTGGTTTGCCTCTAGGGGTGGTGTCAATGAACATGACACTCTGGTATTTGTGGTTATCATGTCTATATATGTGTGTATATATATTTATGTGTATATAGATATGTGTGTGTGTGTGTGTGTATATATATATATATACATATACATATTGTGGCGTATGTACACTTTTGGTCTCCTGTATGTAAGTACATATATATATATCTAAATTCTGTACGACTCTTTTACTCTTTTCTTTAGCCCCCTTCGCACTTTCTTTGTTCCTTCCACTTTCCATTTTTTTTGCTCCTACCCTCTCTCACATTTCTTGGCCTTTTCCTTCATTCTCATCACTTTCTCTCTCCCTTTCCATTTTTTGTCTTTCTCATCCCTCCCTAATTCTTCAATCCCTGTACCCCCTACCTGTCTCATGACAGGTGTTCGTCCAAGCCTGACCTTTCTCTCTTGGTTCGACTACCATCCGTGTAGCATTTATATTCCTTCCCATGACTTTCAACTCCCATGTAAGGCTTCTCTTTCACACACACCAGCTTAATTTAATCCGTCCTTAGTCGAAAGACACCTATTGTTAATGTCCTGTTGTTTGTAATTGCAATTGTGTACCATTTCTCCATTTTCTTCGTCCTTGTTTTCGTATGCATTCACTTGCTTTCTTCCAAAGAATCTAGTGCTCTTAGCTTAGATTTTGTTGGGGCCGCCCAGATTAGAGCAGTCTCAAGAGTAAATGGCCAAAACTGCAAAGACGATCTGGTACTCGACTGAAGACTGAAAGCTCTGAATGACCTGTCCTTGTTTGTATTTTTTAACTGTCCAAATGTTTTGTTGTTGCCTGTTATGTTCTTGTTCCATTTTTTTGTTTTATTTTCATATCTGGCCACCGACCAGATCTGTGGATGGTGCAAGGTCCCCTCTCGACCGAAAATAACATGGTGGAACAACGCTGTTGACAGGGCTATTAGACAAAAGAAACAGGCTTGGAAAGACTGGAAGAACGGTGGTAGCAGGGAATTGTATCAGACTGCTAGAAGGGAAGCTAGGCGAAAAGTTTATTTAGCCAGAGGGGAAGCAGATAAGAAAAAGTTTGCCAATGTACTGCGCCGTGAGGACCAAAGACTTGAGGTATTTCGTGTTGCAAGACAGTGTGTGAGAGGGAATCGTGATGTCGGCGGAGACAAATGTGTTCGCATGGATGATGATACGCTTGCACTAAACGAGGCTGCAAAGAAAGAGGTATGGAGACGCCACTACGAAAGGTTGCTCAATAAAGAGAACGAATGGGAGAAAGAGAGTCTGCCGAATGTCAACCCAACAGAGGGACCAGCGATTCGAGTTGACAGTACCATGGTAGATAAAGCTATTAAGAGTATGAAAACAGGGAAAGCACCCGGCCCTTCAGGAATCACTGCAGATATGCTCAAAATATCTGGCAGTGTCGGCTATAGCCTAGTCACCCGTATTGTTAACCAGGTGATACACGAAGGAGTCATACCCAATAACTGGTGTAGCAGCACCATAGTCAACTGCTACAAAGGTAAAGGTGACGCTTTAGATACAAATAATTACAGAGGTATCAAGTTGTTAGATCAGGTAATGAAACACACGGAGAGGGTCATAGCCCAACTAATTAGGGAGAGAGTCAGTTTGGATGAGATACAGTTTGGGTTTGTGCCAGGGAAAAGCACCACTGATGCTATATTTCTGGTAAGACAGCTGCAGGAGAAATACCTAGCCAAAGATAAACCTCTGTACCTGGCTTTCATTGATATGGAGAAAGCCTTTGACAGGGTCCCCCGATCCCTTATCTGGTGGTCAATGAGGAAACTAGGGATAGAAGAATGGTTAGTGAGAGCTGTGCGAGCCATGTACAGAGACGCTATCAGTAAGGTGAGGGTTGGCAATAAGTACAGTGAAGAATTCCGGGTAGAGGTAGGGGTCCACCAAGGTTCAGTCCTCAGCCCCCTCCTATTTATCATAGTCCTCCAGGTTATAACAGAGGAATTCAAGACAGGATGCCCCTGGGAGCTCCTCTATGCTGATAACCTTGCACTAATTGCTGAGTCACTATCAGAACTAGAGGAGAAGTTTCAGGTATGGAAGCAAGAACTAGAAGCGAAGGGCCTTAGAGTCAACCTAGCTAAAACCAAAGTCCTAATAAGTAGGAAGGTAGACAGCACACAAACCCCTTCAGGTAGATGGCCCTGCTCAATCTGTAGCAAAGGCATAGGTAGAAACTCTATAAGATGCACCCAGTGCAAGCTATGGACACATAAGAGGTGCAGCAATATCAAAGGAAGGTTAACTAGGAAGTTAGTTTTTGTATGTAGCAGATGTTCAGGAGCTATAAACACTGTAAATGTACAGAGAACAGCTTCTGCCACATTCCAGGGAGAAACACTAGATGTAGTTGATAGCTTCCGTTATCTAGGTGACCAAGTTAGCAGTGGGGGAGGTTGCGCTGAAAGTGTAGCTGCTAGAATAAGAATAGCCTGGGCAAAGTTCAGAGAGCTCTTACCTCTGCTGGTGACAAGGGGCCTCTCACACAGAGTAAAAGGCAGACTGTATGACGCATGTGTACGAATAGCCATGCTTCATGGCAGTGAAACATGGGCTATGACTGCTGAGAACATGCATAGGCTCGCAAGGAATGAAGCCAGTATGCTCCGATGGATACTAGACAGAGTATTAGTACCTTGAGAGAAAAGTTGAACTTACGAAGCATCAGTTGTGGTGTGCAAGAGATATGACTGCGCTGGTATGGTCATGTAGCGAGAATGGATTAGGATAGCTGTGTGACAAAGTGCCATACCCTAGCAGTTGAGGGAACCTGTGGAAGAGGTAGGCCCAGGAAGACCTGGGATGAGGTGGTGAGGCATGACCTTCGAACTTTGGACCTCACCGAGGCAACGACTTCTGACCGAGACCTTTGGAAATATGCTGTGCGTGAGAAGACCCGGCAAGCCAAGTGAGACCTAAATCTAAGGCCTCAGCCAGTCCACTTATGCGTACCTTCCTTCATTGGACACTAAACTCGAGTTAAATTGGATACTAAACTCCACTTGTGAAGACATGTTGAGGCAAGTGAAATCGAAATCGAGTTAAATTCGATGACTGGCAACCATGCCAACGTTGTCTCCTTCATTGGGACACGAAACTCAGCTTGCGAAGACTTATTGGGGCAAGCGAAATCGAAATCGTGATGGCAAAATCGAAATCGAGTTAAATTGGACGTTAAACTCCACTTGCGAAGACCTATTGAGCAAGTGAAATCGAAATCGAGTACCCATGCCAACGTCGTCTCCTTCATTGGGACACGAAACTCAGCTTGCAAAGACTTATTGGGGCAAGCGAAATCATAATCGTAATGGCATGTGCCCAGTGTTGCTTTTCTGGCACTTGTGCCCGCGCCATGTGTAAGGACTTTCGAGTGAGATCGTTGCCAGTGCCCCTAGACTGGCTCTTGTGCGGGTGGCACATAAAATACACCAATTTGAGCGTGGCCGTTGCCAGTACCGCCTGACTGGCCTTCGTAGGATTTTCGAGCGAGATCGTTGCCAGTGCCCCTGGACTGGCTCTTGTGCAGGTAGCACATAAAATACACCATCTTGAGCGTGGCCGTTGCCAGTACCGCCTGACTGGCCTTCATGCCGATGGCATGTAAAAGCACCCACTACACTCTCTGAGTGGTTGGCGTTTAGGAAGGGCATCCAGCTGTAGATACTTAGTCAAATGCTGTGTGTGAGAAAACCCAGCAAGCCAAGTGAGATCTAAATCTAAGGCCTCAGCCAGTCCACTTAGGCGTACCTTCCTTCATTGGACACTAAACTCCACTTGCGAAGACCTGTTGAGACAAGTGAAATCGAAATCGAGTTAAATTGGACACGAAACTCAGCTTGCGAAGACTTATTGGGGCAAGCGAAAGCGAATTTGTGATGGCACCTGTGCCCAGCATCGCCTTTCTGGCACTTGTGCCCGCGGCATGTCTAAGGACTTTCGAGCGAGATCGTTGCCAGTGCCCCTTGACTGGCTCTTGTGCAGGTGGCACATAAAATACACCAATTTGAGCGTGGCCGTTGCCAGTACTGCCTGACTGGCCTTCGTAGGATTTTCGAGCAAGATCGTTGCCAGTGCCCCTGGACTGGCTCTTGTGCGGGTGGCACATAAAATACACCATTTTGAGCGTGGCGGTTGCCAGTACCGCTTGACTGGCCTTCGTGCGGGTGACACGTAAAAGTACCCACTACACTCTCTGAGTGGTTGGCGTTAGAAAGGGCATCCAGCCGTAGAAACTCTGCCAAATCAGATTGGAGCCTGGTGTAGCCATCTGGTTTCACCAGTCCTCAGTCAAATCGTCCAACCCATGCTAGCATGGAAAGCAGACATTAAACGACGATGATGATGATATATGTGTGTGTGTATGTGCATATATGTACGTATGTATATAGACATGTATATATGTATGTATATATATATATATATATATATATATACATATATATATACATATATATATATATACATATATATATATATATATATATATACATATATATATATATATATACATATATATATATATATATACATATATATATATATATATATATATACATATATATATATATATATACATATATATATATATATATATATATACATATATATATATATATATACATATATATATATATATATATATATATATACATATATATATATATATATATATATATATACATATATATATATATATATATATATATATACATATATATATATATATATATATATATACATATATATATATATATATATATATATATACATATATATATATATACATATATATATATATACATATATATATATATACATATATATATATATACATATATATATATATACATATATATATATATACATATATATATATATATATATATATATATATATATATATATATATATATACATATATATATATATATATATATATATATATATATATATATATATATATACATATATATATATATATATATATATATATATATATATACATATATATATATATATATATATATATATATATATATATATACATATATATATATATATATACATATATATATATATATATATATATATATACATATATATATATATATATATATATATATAGATAGAGATTTTTATTTATTTACGGCCTCAAACATCTCATACCTTCGCGCTTTAGTTTGCCCTCTATTATTTATCTTGTTTCTCTCCATGAAATTCAATTGAATTCAGTTGTTGTCTTAAATTCATACTTATTCATTTTCTAAGCTTCCTAAATTCATGCTACGTTATATTCTATTCACCTAGAATTCATTGCTCTTTTAAAAATTACGATTTATGCATTGTTGTCTCTCAAATATTTAAAATCTACAATTAAGAGCCCTATCTACTCGCCGACGGTAACCCCCCCCCCCCACCGGAAGTTCATTCCTCTGTCATCCTGTCATCCTCGGCTGTCTCCTGGAACCCATCTAGTGGCCTTGGCCATCCTCTCCCCTACCTTTGGGTAGCGCATTAAGTTTGAGAAATGTTTGCAGGTTGTAGGTACTGTTTTGCTTATGAATTCTTCCAATTGCAAGTTTTCTTTTCAGGTACACGACACTGCTTTTCCCCTTCCCAGGCTACAGGCCCACACCCCCAACACCCATACTGTTAGGATTGGCACTCTCAACGTCGGCACGCTGAAAGGTAGATCTGGTGAAATTGTTGAGATGCTTGAACGGAGACGCGTAGATATGTGCTGCATCCAGGAAGTAAGATGGAGAGGAGGTTCTGCGAGGTTCCTCACAGGCAAAGAACACAGGTACAAGATTTTCTGGGCAGGGAACACTGACGGGGTCGGGGGCGTAGGAATACTTCTAGCGGAGAAATGGGTGGATAAGGTAATCAAGGTCGTTAGAGTAAGTGACAGAGTACTTAAGATCAGACTAGTGCTTCATCATAGATTAGCTACTGTCATCTCAGCCTATGCACCTCAACCGGGGCTACCAGATGGTCTGAAAGACCAATTCTAAGACACCCTCTTGCAAACTACCTCGTCGACGAGTGACAGGGACCTTCTCTTTGTGGCTGGAGACTTCAACGGTCATGTCGGACGTCGTGCTGGAGGCTTCCATGGCATACATGGAGGCTATGGCTTCGGTTCCCGCAACGAGGAGGGAACCAGACTGCTGGAGTTCTGTGATGCAACCGATCTTATGGTCTGCAATACCAACTTCAGGAAACCTGCCAGTCACCTAGTCACCTACCGCTCCGGCAGACACTCTAGCCAAATCGACTACATCCTCGCCAGAAATAGGGAAAGAGGGCGGCTTATAAATGCCAAAACCTACCCTGGCAAAGAATGTACCCCACAACATAGATTAGTAGTTAGCGACTTTGGGATCAAGGCAAAATGGGTGCCCAGAATTAGACAGGCTTGGAGGAGAAGGGTGTGGAAGCTTAAAGACCCTGCAAACGGACAGAGACTTAGAGACAAGTTACTTGAAGCATTTAACGAAATAGAAGGGGATATAGCATCATACAACGTGGAAGACAATTGAAGATTTCTGCGGGACAACCTGTTGAAAGCCACCGACCAGATTTGTGGGTGGTGTAAGGTCCCCTCCCGACCCAGAGTAACGTGGTGGTGGAACAAGGAGGTAGACAGGGCTATTAGACAAAAGAAACAGGCTTGGAAGGACTGGAAGAACGGTGGTAGCAGGGAATTGTACCAATGTGCCAGAAGGGAGGCTAGGCGACAGGTTCATTTAGCCAGAGGGGAAGCAGATAAAGAAAGATTTGCCAATGTTCTGTGCCGTGAGGACCAAAGACTCGAGGTATTTCGTGTTGCAAGACAGTGTAGGAGAGAGAATAGTGATGTTGTAGGAGAGAAATGTGTTCGCATGGATGATGGTACGCTTGCATTAAATGAGGATGCAAAGAAAGAGGTCTGGAGATGCCACTACGATAGATTGCTTAATAAAGAGAACGAATGGGAGAAAGAGAGCCTGCCGTATGTCGACCCAATAGAGGGACCAGCTATCCGAGTTGATAGTACCAGGGTAGATAAAGCAATTAAGAGTATGAAGACCGGGAAAGCCCCCGGCCCATCAGGAATCACTGCAGAGATGCTCAAAATATCTGGCAGTGTTGGCTATAGCCTAGTCACCCGTATTACGAACCAGGTGATACACGAAGGAGTCATACCCAATGACTGGTGTAGCAGCATCATAGTCAACTGCTACAAAGGTAAAGGTGACGCTTTAGATACAAATAATTACAGAGGCATCAAGCTGTTAGATCAGGTTATGAAAGTTACAGAGAGGGTCATAGCCCAACTAATTAGGGAGCGAATCAATTTAGATGAGATGCAGTTTGGGTTTGTGCCAGGTAAAAGCACTACTGATGCCTTATTTCTAGTGAGACAGTTGCAGGAGAAATACCTAGCTAAGGATAAACCTCTGTACCTGGCTTTCGTTGACATGGAGAAAGCCTTTGACAGGGTCCCCCGATCCCTTATCTGGTGGTCAATGAAGAAACTTGGGATAGAAGAATGGTTAGTGAGAGCTGTGCGAGCCATGTACAGAGATGCTGCCAGTAAGGTGAGGGTTGGAAATGAGTACAGCAATGAATTCCGGGTAGAGGTAGGGGTCCACCAAGGTTCCGTCCTCAGCTCCTCTCATTTATCATAGTCCTCCAGGCAATCACAGAGGAGTTCAAGACAGGTTGCCCCTGGGAGCTCCTCTATGCTGATGACCTTGCCCTAATTGCGGAGTCACTATCAGAACTAGAGGAGAAGTTTCAGGTGTGGAAGCAAGGTCTAGAATTGAAGGGCCTTAGAGTCAACCTAGCTAAAACCAAAATCCTAATAAGTAGGAAGGTAGATAAAACACAAACCCCTTCAGGTAGATGGCCCTGCTCAGTATGTAGAAAAGGAGTAGGTAGTAACTCTATAAGATGTACCCGGTGCAAGCTATGGACACATAAGAGGTGCAGCAACATCAAAGGCAGGTTAACTAGCAAGTTAGTTTTTGTTTGTGGCAGATGTTCAGGTGCAATAAAGACTGTAAACAAACAGGAAACAACTTCTATCTCATTCCAGGGTGAAAAACTAGAGGTAGTCGATAGCTTCCGCTATCTGGGCGACCAAGTTAGTAGTGGGGGTGGGTGCGCTGAAAGTGTAGCTGCTAGAATAAGAATAGCCTGGGCAAAGTTTAGAAAGCTCTTACCACTGCTGGCGACAAAGGGACTCTCACTCAGAGTAAAAGGCAGACTGTATGACGCATGCGTACGAACAACCATGCTACATGGCAGTGAAACATGGGCTGTAACTGCTGAGGACATACGTAAGCTCGCAAGGAATGAAGCCAGTATGCTCCGTTGGATGTGTAATGTCAATGTGAATACCCGTCAGAGTGTAAGTATCTTGAGAGAAAAGCTGAACATTAGAAGCATCAGTTGTGGCGTGCAAGAGAGACGATTGCGCTGGTATGGACATGTGGTGAGAATGGAGGAGGATAGCTGCGTGAAAAAGTGCCACACCCTAACAGTTGAGGGAACCCGTGGAAGAGGTAGGCCCAGGAAGACCTGGGCTGAGGTGGTGAGGCAAGACCTTCGTACATTGGGCCTCACCGAGGCGATGACTACTGACCGAGACCTTTGGAAATGTGCTGTGCATGAGAAGACCCGGCAAGCCAAGTAAGATCGTTGCCAGTGCCCCTGGACTGGTTCTTGTGCGGGTGGCACATGAGATGCACCATTTTGAGCGTGGCCGTTGCCAGTACCGCCTGACTGGCTCCTGTAGTATTTTCGAGCGAGATCGTTGCCAGCGCCCCTGGACTGGCTTGTGCGGGTGGCACATAAAAGACACCATTTCGAGCGTGGCCTTTTTCGTGCGGGTGACACGTAAAAGCACCCACTACACTCTCTGAGTGGTTGGCGTTAGGAAGGGCATCCAGCTGTAGAAACTCTGCCAAATCAGACTGGAGCCTGGTGTTGCCATCCGGTTTCACCAGTCCTCAGTCAAATCGTCCAACCCATGCTAGCATGGAAAGCGGACGTTAAACGATGATGATGATGATGATGATGATATATATATATATATAGATATGTATATACCTATGTACATATATGTATACACCTACGTCCATATATGTATATAGGCATGTATACACCTACGTACATATATGTATATAGGTATGTATATACATATATACATCAAAAGTTGTTATAATACTATTCCATGTATACAAAAACAGCCATACAAACAATCCAACATACCCCCATTATCTGCTACCCCAGATATCATTATGGTTTTGATACGTGGGCAGTACCATATATATATATATATATATATATATATATATTTTACAGGCTTGAGGCTGTGGCCATGCTGGGGCACTGCCAGTATAATCACCTTGTAAGTGGCCACTTCTATGGGTTTTGGCAAGAAGTTAAATAGCTGTGGGCCCTTGAATCCCAAGCTATTGCAGTACATTTTCCTTGCCTGAGACTTTTGGAACAGTGCATTTTGAGGTCTGGTATAGCTCTCACTTCCAAAGTTTGGTGCTAGCCCCTCCGGTATCTTCCACACGTATGTATGTATGTGTGTGTGTATAAATATAAATATATATATATATATATATATATAATGTACTGATCCGTGATAGAAAATTCAACAAAAAAGTACTCCATCTGTGATTAAATGGAAAATAATTGAGAAATCTAGTGGCAATGGTTCTCATCAATCAACAATATAATTAGGAGTGCTTCTATGCACCATAGGTTCTTCTGAGAGATCCTCTCAAGGGAAATAACACACTTGTCTGTGTTCTAACACAACTACCATGTTAAATTTGAAATCAAGATTACCTTTTGGTATTAATACTGCTTCTGTTGCTACTATCATTGTTATTATTATATACTAGTGGACTTTTAAGCTAGCACCTGCAGAGGTGCTAATTGGGCTTGTACCCCAAAACTAAAGAGAGCATGACTATAATACATCTATAATGACTATATATCCCAGTGTTGTTTGATCAGAGATTAAGGATGGACGAGAATTAATTCTCTAATGCAATTATTCCATTGTTCCAGTCCTAAGTTGAATTCCAACTACTGGCTAATTTGCCCCCAAAGTTATCTCGATGTAAAATTAACGAAGCAAATGTTATTTATCTATCTGACGTCATTTGACAAACTCCAACCAAGATGGCATGAACCAGCCAAGCTTTGCCTGCTAGAAATAGCAACCTGAATACTTTTAAATCAGATTCCAATGCTGAATGTTCAAGAACCAAATGAAGAGATTTTCAATCCCAGGATCATCTCGATTCCAAAAAAATACAATATGTCCATGTAGAGCAAATATTGACTGAGATACAGCGATGCAGGGGTTCCCAGACAGAATTGCACTTTTATTACTATTATTATTATATATAAACACATGTTAACACGGGTGTAAAAGGTGAGAAAATAATACTCGAATACCAAAGGTAGAGTAAAATACTATTTTATTGAAGCTGAAAAATCTTCAGAAACTGTTACTTAGAGTTTCACAAACCATTTGTCAGACAGTTGTGTGTTCATGTGTGTGTACACATACATACTTTTCTATACACATGTACATACACATAGAGATATATATCAGTGTATTTATAAATATATATGTATATATCTACAGACACACATAAATGTTTAACATTTTACATACAAAGAAGACCTTCATTTATACCACATGTCCCAATTTCCAAACAAATATCTCAATATGTAGATTCCTTTCCATAGAAAGAAAATGTTGAAAAAGAAATTCTATATATAGGAAAACAGGGAAATAAAAGAATCCTTGTAAAGAACTAAAAGGATTTTTTTTTATCCAAATACAGGAATCTTAACAACAATTAATGAAATTATATAATATTGGAGCAAAATTGATAATAAAAAACAAAAGGAAAAATTGAATTATGCATGTGTATGTGTGTGTATATATATATACACACACACACACACACACACACATTCTTAGTATATAGAATTGTAAAGATCAGTCCTTCATATTAATGAAAACAAATCGAATACTTAGAAACTGTTATATTTTATTATATTTTATTAAAAAAAAAAAAGTCACTGACTGTCCTTGATAAGTTTCAGAATAAATCTTCAATGATCATTTGATCTGCGGTTGTAAAAATAATTTTGCTTTTTCTGTATTAATGGAAGTGTAATGAGGAGAATTAACAGAAAGATGGTAGGAAGCAGCATTGGTTATCTTTGTGAAAAGAATGTAATGGTGTGTAAGGGTTACAATTTTTGCAATTATGAGAGAGAGAGAAAGATAGAGAGAGTGTGTGTGTATGTGTGTGTGTGCATGCATATATTGATATATATATATATATACACAGATGTATGTACACAAAGGAGAGAGAAGAACCAATAAGTGCATATTTGATACAAGCCCTAGCTCATGTAGCTATAGACTTTGTCAAGCAGATGAAAAAGTGGTCAATAAATTTATCAGCAACAAGAGAATTCAGGCTAAAATTTCAAATCCATCCGCAAATTACCAACTTGAAGTAGACAATGCATGGCAAGTAGTGGTAGTGATTCTTGGGTGAAGAGGGAGGCAGCCAACAACACAAGATGTATGTGCCTGTCTCAGCAAGGTACAGCAATCACTGTAGGACAAGAAAGAAGATAAGTATAAGGTAGGGATAATAAAATTAAGATGGCATTCAATGAATATAATTTTCATACCAACTCATCTATGATACAAAAATCTTTATTTTTGAAATGTTTATATTTAAATTTAAATAAATGTTTTGTATCTTGTACATTGTTTTATTGCTTGTATTTTAAGTATATTTTTAACATGTGTAAACTGATTTGCTACCCTCAAATGAATAAATGAAAGTTGATTAATATGTTGCAGCCCTGTTCTGTGAAAAAGAGGTAGCTACATTTTAAAACAAAATGTACTGGTTTCTAAAAGAACAACAGATTCAAGGCTGTAGATAAGACAATAACATTCTACCAACTGATCACTAGCTGCTACCATAACATTTCTTATTTGTTGTTATAGTAAAACTGATGTCTGAAGTGAGATTGTTTCTCAGAGTGTGATTAAAATGTAGATTTCTATATTTGAAAATTATCAATATTTCATCTTTGTCATTATTGATAGTGTTCTTTTCATCTCAACTTGTTACAATTGTTTACAACAAATTATGTCAATTTTGTTGCACTTTCAGGCAACAGTAAATGAAAATCTATGCAAAAAGTAGCTTAGTGAAAATTAATAAAATGGCTGATCCACAAATATTGTTAGTACTCCATCAAATGAAAGAACAACAAATAGAATACATGCAGGAACAACAAAGAATGGGAGATATGCTTCTTTTTTTTTCTTGAGAAAACCATTGTTGGCCTATAAGCATAGCTCACATATTTGTTGCTTGTGCTCCTATTTTACAGCAATTGAACTGTAATCATGAGAAATTTCTATTTCAAACATGTTAATGTACAATTAAAGTATACAACAATGTTGACTACAGCAAGCAGAAATTGTATTCATGGTCATGGATTGGGCATGAAATGGTCAGTTTTATAAACCAAATAGTTCTGAAGAACAAGATAAAGCTTCCTATGAAGATAATGACTGAAAATAATAATAATTCTATTTGCTACCAGAGCAATACAAAGACATATGAAATGTGGGGATTTACATAGAATTAAATGTAAAAAAAAAAACAAGAAGTATACACAATATACAATAAAACAAGGAAAAGAAGTATACATAGGAGTAATAAAAGATGATAATGATGTGGTCCTTTAGGGACAGTTGGGGAACCTCACTATCCAAGACCACCCTAAACACCAAAGCCAAGTGCCTTCCCCAATTCCTGCTCTCTTGACTGAGAGGGTGGGGGCTGCAATATTGAGGGCAGTGGCATTGTGCATAGTGATAAGCGGTTAAAGTATGACAGACACAGGTGTCTTGCTGTAGAGGAGATACATGGCTACTGCAATTGGAAAGGAGACAGAATGGTGGTGAAGAAGTGTGAGGGAATTAAATTCAATAAATAAAATTCTGAAAGCAGCACAAATTCATAGTCTCAACATTGATTAGCAACAAAAATATTCATCAAAACAAAGACATGTAAAAAGAAACAATACTCCTTTGAAACTTCATTTTTCATACACACCTGTAATGAAATTAAAATTTTCTTTTCAAGTTTGGGATAAGGAAGCTTTTATCATTCTACTATTTCAATGACAATGTTTGAAGTAAACTATGTGATCTTTAAAACTATTTATAAAACAAAATTTTTGAAAGTCAACAAGCTGGAGTCTGTAGGCTGGCACCCTGCAAGCCAATCACTCATAGGCATCACATAATTGTAGAAACGTTACTGTTTTTCATGTTTAATTGAAGAAAAGAACAAAGCTTACCTTTATTAATTCTACTTCATCTTCATGAAAAATGGTTAACTTCTTTGTAGAATATTTGATCCCCAAATGGTTAGCTACATCATTGATTATGTCTATGGCCTGGCAAAAACAAGTAGTAATTTGTCAAGCTCTAGTAGATTTGGGGATAAATGTCACTGTGTCAATTTCAAAATGATACCCCATTAGTATTATCAAAAGCAACCATTCCCATCATTATATTTCTACTCTAATTGCTTCACTTGTTAACACTATCAAATTTTGGGAAACCTGACATGGTTGGCTGACATGTGAAAATAACAACCAAATCTCTCTCAAATAGTACCCTCATCTTATGAAATGGAAAGGCACATTGAATTAGTGTTGTTCCTAAACAGTCTGGTCTCTTCATTCAGCACTGGCTACCTAAAACAAAATCTAACCCAAGTTCTTGGTAGATGCATACTTACGCATTCTAAATAACATGTATGGGAACATAAACAAATCAACACTGGTTGTATAGTAGTGGTGGGGGACAAATACGAATGTATGCACACAGCAGGATTGTTTTAGTTTCCATCTACCAAACCACTCACAAGGCTTTGGTTGGCCTGGGGCTATAGAAGAAGACATTTGCCCAAGGTGCCATGCAATGGGATTGAAGTTAGAACCATGTGGTTGAGAAGCAAACTTCTTACCATACAGTTACACCTGACTGGAAATAGGAATATAAAAATCACAAATGAAACTTTCATGAAAGCTTTTCTCTTGAATGATACGCAAATATCAAAACATCACACATTCATTCTAATTTTCAATAGTTAAAAAAGAAATCTACTTACTCTGTCAAGCATTTCTTTTGTATGAGATGCAGAAAGACAAAATCTAGCTCTTGATTCAATTATTGGTGTTGCTGGAAATCCAACTACAACAACTCCAAGACCTTTCTCCAAAGAAACACGAGCAAATTCACTATAAAGTAAGAAATTAAAAATTTATACATATTTCACAAATAAAACACACACACACACACAATCCCCATCATCTTACAGCTGCTTTTTCATATGGGCAGAACTTGATGGGGCATAACAGATGATCCAAATGGGAGGGCAGTATGGAACTGGAGAGACCATAGTTTAAAGAAGGTACAGTGAATATGTCTATTAATGTTTAGTACGTGTTGGTACAGTGAATATGTTTATTAATGATCACTGGACCTGTGAAACAAACGAGTTCTTCACTGGACCTTTAGGATTCACAAGGTGGATAAGCTTTCCAAGGAGCTTTTTGCTACTATTAATAATATATACTAGCAGAAAGACCACCCTTTAGGTGGTTTTCTGCTAGCTGCTGAAGGATATTTATACATTTATTTCTCAGTGCGTAATTTTTCTGATATGTTACATCTAATTTTCCTTTGACTCTTTTATTCGTTTAATAGTACTCATTCATTCAGTAAATTTAGGGCATAACTACATGTGCAACTCCGTTGTACATGCACATTAAGTGTTCTCACTCACTTCTGTGGTTTATAGCAGTGCTCGGAAGTAAAGTTGAGTGTGGTTGTCTCAAAAAGATCAGGTTTTAGTTATGTACAATCACCTTGATTGTCTCAAGGAAGATGAAAACTTTGAAAATGGTCATAACAGGTGATGAATTGTGGGTCTGAGGCTATGACCCTGAAATCAAGGCTTAATCTTTGCAGTGGAATACCCCAAAATTTCAAGACATTGAGGAAATCCAAGAGAATGTGATAAGGCAGCTGCTTGCTATCCCAATAAAGGAGTACCAGGAATGCTTCCATCAATGGAAATGACACTGGAGAAAGTGTGTGGCTTCAGAGGGAGACTACTTCGAAGGAGATTAAATGGTGATTTGATCTGTTGTAGTTTCCTTTTTATAGCACCAGTCCCCAATACTTTTTGATCAGACACCTGTATATATATACACACACACACACAATCATATATATATATATATATATATATATATATATATATATATATATATATATATACACACACACACATACATGCTGAACTATTTATCTGCTGAATTAAAACATTATATATTAAACTACCAACAGACTTTATCAATTCATTAACTGATGACTACTAATATCTTCAATTAATGATGTCTTTTTATGTTTTACCTCAATCTCTCTGACAATGGGATACTTGGATTACATGAATTTGTTACAAATTATTAACACGATCCACTTGCTCAGGTATTCCAGAAACAGCTGTAAGAGAGTTTACTTATCTACCTTATCCTTATACTTGTACTCTTTATTATCAAGTAAATATCCTCAAATAATATCAAATGCTCTGCTCATCTGTCTTCCATTTCTGATCTATTTACACCCACTGAATCAGGTGCTGATTCTAGCTGCCTTGGATAGGCTATTTCAAAATCTTATTCCCAATTATACTTCAACCTGGAGTTTTTATGGTAAACTGATCTGAGCACTCATTGTATATACCTATTAATATATGTCAATCAACATATACTCATTGCATTTCCTCTATATGTACATATACATATATGCACAAATACACATACATATGTAAACATAAATACATATACATGTGCATATATATGTATACATACATGTACATATATACGTACAGATATACATACATGCATATATATGTACACACACATATATATATATATCATCTCTTTAACTTGTTTTAATCATTAAACTTGTGGCCATGCTGGGACACCACCTTGAATTTTTATTGAAATAAACCAACCCCAGTACTTATTCTACTAGTCTTTGCTGAACTGCTAAGTTACGGACATAAATACACCAATACCAGTTGTCAAGCAGTGGTGTGGGACAAAGACACACACATATATTTTGGGCTTCTTTCAGTTTCTGTCAACCAAATACACTCAAGGCTTAGGTCAGCCCAAGGCTCTAGTAGAAGACAATTGCCCAAGGTGCCACACAGTGGGACTGAACCCAGAACCATGTGGTTGAAAAGCAAGCTTCTTTATTTCATCAAATTAGCCACTAGGGCTGAACACAGAGTTGCAAGAAGCAAAGCGGGCTGGACAAAAACATTAATACGTGATGATATAGATGGGAGAAGACGAAGCTGCCCGCCGAACTTTGCTTCTCTAAAACTTTGTTCTTTTTTTTTAAATTATAAAATTTTAACAAACTGAGGCAATAAACCTCTTACTTTACAATTTTCAACACAATTACAAAAAATGAAGCACATGCCTCTTACAATTTTTGAGAGCTACACGTCCTGTCATTATGAGGCACTTGTCCTCTTACCTCTTCCCGGCCCTAACTCATGAAGCTTAGTGCTTTTTCCAAGCACTCGAGTTTGGGCCGGTTAGTCAAGAGAAAACGATATGAGTCCTCGGAGAAGGAATCCATTATCCTGAACAGGTCTTCTTCCCACATGACCTCCGCAGCTATCTGCGAAGGCCAATTAGAGTGCCTAGTACAGGTGAGGATTTCTCTCTTTGGACATTTCCTTATTATCTTTTTAGTTCAATGATGTATCGTCCCCTCCCTTTTGGAAGAGGACTAAAAATCACACTTTATCATGTTGGGAGGGGCCTCTACTGTCGGCGGCAGAATTCCTGCAGACAGGTCTTCCTCCGTTGGTGGCACAATTCCCACCAATGGAGGAGCATTGGGATTCACCAGTAGTGTGCTTTCGGGTGCCGACCATGACCAGTTTTTTTCTCCGTTTTCTAATTTTGGGGGCCACAGGAGTAGGGCACGCTTCCGCCTTAACCGGTGACTCCCCCTCCTCCCCCACAGGTGGGCAACCGTTGTTGCTTACCTTCTTTCTTTTTTTTTCTTTTTAACGAAGAGGTTTCCACCTCCTTGACTTTCGTCTCTCCCTCCACTGAGAGAGCAGCATTCACTAACTGCTCCAGGACCCTACTTTGATCATGGGGACAGTTCTTTTTTATGTGGCCAGGCTCCAGGCACTGGTAACACTTGGGGGTAGGGGCCTCCTTCAAGGATCACCGGGTACCTGTGCCCAGCCATCCTCAGAAAATCTGGGAAAACCAGATCTTTAGCTGATTGGGTCCATATGGTCAACACAGCCTTCGACCCAACCCAATCAGCTGAAGGCAGAATCTTAACATTAATGAGCCTGGATCCGCTACCATCCAGCCCCTGGCGGATAGTGTCTTCTATCCACTCAGACTCTATGCCGGGTGGCAGCCCACAGATCCAAGCTCGTGTCAGTTTCTTCCCACAGTAAGTGGGGAGAAACAAGATATCCTGCCCTTCAAAGGGCTCACAAATTTGCGAGCCACTTCAGGGGTGTTAAATAGCAACCAAATTGTTGCATACTTGGCACCCCTGGCTATGAACTTAATGGTGGGCAGATGCTCCACCAATTCTTTTTCTATATCCGTTTGAGGAAAGACCGTAATGGTGTCGAGTAACTTGGAGTAAGTTCTCAACACCACCATTCTTTCCTCCATTTCCCTTATCCATTTCTTGGGTGGACATAATTCCCACTCCAAGATGGTATTTTTTTCTTATTGCTCATTGTATTGTTTAACTGTTAACAGAAAGTCACACAGAAGAAAAGACAGACAGGAAGACAGAAGAAAGATAAAAAGTTCGGAAGAAAAAAATTACACAAAAATAGAAAAAAGAAAAAGAACACAGTTCAAACAATTTTCCGGCCACTAGGTACTCCAGGCCAATTGAACACGGAATTGTGCAACTGGAACGGCTTCCACAATTTTCAAAAAATTTGGTAATAATGTTAATTTTTTGGAGGCGGGATACACTCTCCACACAACAATTTTCACAAAAACTATTCACTAAAAGTGAACAAATTGCTTTTGCATAATTTCACAAATAGTTCAACCACTTCTCGAGTCGAGATACGCCCCCAGAAAAGAAGGCACAACACAAGCCTCAATACACAAAAAACACAAGCTTCTTGCCACAAAAAAAGCAAGCTTCTTACCACACAACCATACCTATACATACATGTGTGTGTGTGTGTGTGTGCATAAACCTATGTGCGTATATATAATCTCTCTTGCATGCAACACCTGATGCCTCTTATACCTAATTTTTCTGTTAAATCATTTACACTGTTGTAGGAGCACACTGACATTACCCATCCAGCAGAGCATGCGGGCTTCATTTCTTTCAAGCCTTCACATGTCCTCTATAGTCATATCCCATGTTTCACCATCATATAGCACAGCTGTATGTAGAGGCATCATACAGTCTGCCTTTCACTGAAGAGGCCCTTTGTTAGGTAGTAACTTTCTCAACTTTGCCCAGCCTGTTCTTATTCTAGCAACTATGCTTTCACTACTTCCTCCTCTACTGCTAACTTGGTTGCCTAGGTAATGGAAGCTATTCACTACTTCTAATGATCTCCAGATATTTGAGGAAGTCTCTGCATTCTTAGTGTTTATTGCATCCACACAAAGACTACTTTCTCATTAAACCTTCTTGCAAGTGAACCATCATCTATGCAAACACACTTCTCTTCTACAACATCACATTTTTTTCTCACACAGAATTTTGAAATACTTCAAGCCCCTGATCCCTTTTCCATAGAACATTAGCAAACTTCCTTTCTGCTTCTCCCCTAATTAGATATACCTGTTTCTTAACCTCCCTTCTAGCTATCTAATATAAATCTCTGCCACCACTCTTCCTGTCCATCTAGGCCCGTTTTGTCGCTCTTATGGCCCTGTCAGCTGCAATATTCCATCACTATGTCACCTTAAGTTTGGAAGGGACTTTGCAGTCACAAATTTGGTCAGCAGCCCCGTAGGATCCTCCAGTTGCCCTCTACATTATACGCTATTATATCATCCTCTTTTTCATCAAATGCTTCAAGTAAAATGTCTGAATCTCTAACTATTTAGAAGATCTTTAAGCTTCCAGATCTTTCTTTTCCAGATTGGTTATCTTCTTGGAAACCTTCAAGCCCTGAGTCTGAAATCATTAATGACTAACCTATGTTGAGGAATGCACTCTTCACTTGGGAAGGTCTTTGCATTTGTAAGCAACCACCTGTATTGACTACTACACTGATAGGTGAACTGGTGAGTGGCTGGTTTCCTGAAGTTAGTATTGCAGATCATAAGATCATTTGTGTCACAGAACTCTGGCATGTGTGAGTGTGTGTGTGTGTCTGCCTGTCTTCCACCACCACTTGACATCCCCATAACTTAGCAGTTCAACAAAAGAAACTGAAAGAATTACCATGCTTAAAAATTCAAAATAAGTATTGGGGTTGATTCATTTGACTAAAAGTAGTAAAAGATATATACACATATACATAAACATATATATATTCAAATTTACAGGCTGTTTGTATTAAATTTAACAACACATCTTCTTTCAAAAACAACTTGATGTATTAGCAAACAGTCAATGGCATTAATGAGCATCCTTGTTTTGCTGGGCTCAAATCTCAATCAATTATCTAGAAGTGTGCATACATTCCAACAGCCTAAATTCAGAGGATGCTTATTTTTTCTTCTTGAAGATTGTTTGACCATAGGGGCAGGATGACGACCAGGCCCAGCCTGTGACACACTGGGACAAACCTGTTCCCCTGACATTCCAAAGCCTTTTTTACCATTTACTGAATCTGTTTGAGACATTTCAGAGTAATTTGCAAGTGCATTTTTAAGTTTCTACCAACCAATTCAATAATTTTACTAAGATTTGGTGTACAAGAAGTACCTGTACAGATGAATAATTTTCAGTGGGTGTAGCTTGCACTGCACTACCCCCACTTATTGGCCCAAGAAGACTTTCACAGGTATGACATGAGATTTGACAAACTCAGAAACTTCCAAGGCTTCAGGTTTTATTTTAGAGATTTCCTTCTCCTAGGTAAATTACCAACCAAAGTTAAAGAGCTTCTACCTGCCCCTGAGGTAGGCTATGCCATGCCAGACATCAAACCGACACCCAAAGGCTCCATAGAGTGGTTAAATATCATTCTGGTGTCCGGCATGAAGCAACTCATACATACATAAAAAAAAAATTTAAAAAAAAAAAAAATGATATATACATATTTACACATATCTGTTGGATAGCCGTTGACTACTCATAACTTCCTCCACCCTTTGATGGGTCTTATTTTTCATCTTGCAGTGTGTCCCACAATCACCCACCTCACCAAGCAAGCTTAGTGAGGTTGCCAGTTTAGTCGCCAACAACGTGATCATATAACAGGTTGTACTGGGTTACATGTTACCAGTAGTGAACAAGAGCAACTAATAGCACTCAAGTGTGACCTGACTAATATATATATATCAGTTAGAAATGTAACACATGAATTGACACGTATAAGGAAAATAAGACAAGGTAGAAAATGCTAAAATAATTTTATCACAAAGTACATTTTAGTACCGGTTTCCATCTTTTACACTTTTTCAACTAAGAGTAAAATAAGAAAAATTAAATTGGAAATATCTGCAAAACATTTTACTTAATTTTTTCTCTCCATAGTCTTTGAATAGGTAAATATTTCCATAGTTTTCAGACAGTCTGTCTGCCTCTCTATTCCCTTGTGAATGCCTGGTAGGTAGGTAGGTAGTAAATTTGAAAAAATAGTTTGGGTACAGACAATTGATGATTTAAGCAGGAGCAACTGAGGGAGAAGTGGGAGAGGAAGGAAAAGAAGAAGGAATTGAAGGAGAAGATGAAGAAGGAAGAGAAGTAGGGAAAGAAAAGAAAAATACAGGTGTGTTGTGGCACAGTAAATTGTTCAAGGAATTTTCTTTAATGGTCAAATGACCTAAAAGTGATCTGTTGTGGTCGTAGCAGTAGTGGTTGGAAATGTTCTAAATAATTGTTGTAGTTCCATCTTTGGTGGGGGAATTCAAAAGAGGTTTATATTCTGTGATAAAGTATGCTTCTTTGCTGATGTGCTGACTATAAGTTGCATTGTACCTGAATTTATAGAGGGGAAAAATTCTGAAGTTGGGTTGTTCATTAGTTGCGCAAAAATCTATGTGATTGCTTAATCCTATTTTTCTGTATTCTCATATTTTAATCTGGGATCTATGTACTGTCATCCTCTGATGTAAACTGTTTTTAGTTTGACCAATATATTGTTCTTGACACCCTGAGCAAGTTAATATATATATTAGGTTTTCCAAAGCACATGTGAAGTTGTTTTTCACTCTAAAACGTTGACCCTGTTTGAAAGAGAATTCCAATCTCCCAATTAGGTTGACACATATACCACAGTTAGGTCTTCCGCATTTTTTTACTGTCAGTTTTAATGTTGTTGATGAGTGTATTTGGGCCTGTGTTAGAAAACTTTTCATTGACTTGGTTTGTTTTTTGCTCTTTATGATGGTGTGTGTTTGGAGGATTTGATCCATTCTATGGTCACTTTTTAGTAAAGGAATGTTCTGGAGGATGGTGTTGAAGGCCTCATTGTTTAGGGGGTTGTGCGTGGATATGTATGGTAGGGCTTTTGGTTGTAAATCCTTCTTTAGTTTGTTGATGTTGAGTTGTAGGGCATGTTGAAAGCCTATATCAGTTAATGATGGCGGATAGTTCCTGCTGATAAGTGTATTCTTTAACTCAAACGATTTATTGTAGCACAGCACACCTGTATTTTGGTTTTTTTCTTTCTCCCCTTTTCCCTACTTCTCTTCCTTCATCTTCTCCTTCAACCCCTCCTCCTCCTCTTCCTTGGTTGCTCCTGCTTAAACTATCAATTGTCTGTACCCAAACTATTCCTTCAAATTTACTGCTACCTACCTACCTACTTACCAGGCATTCACAAAGGAACAGAGAGAGAGACTGTCTGAAAACTAAAGAAATATTTACCTATTCAAAGACTATGAAAATATCTACAAAACATTTCACTTAATTTTTTTCTCCAATTTAATTGTTTTTCTTATTTTACTCTTAGATGAAAAAGTCTAAAAGACGGAAACCGGTACTAAAATGCACTCCATGATGAAATTATTTTAGCATTTTCTACCTTGTCTTATTTTCCTTATATATCTATATATATATATATATATATGTATATATATATATATATATATCATCATCATCGTTTAACGTCTACTTTCCATGCTAGCATGGGTTGGACGATTTGACTGAGGACTGGTGAGCCAGATGGCTACACCAGGCTCCAATCTGATTTGGCAGAGTTTCTACGGTTAGATGCCCTTCCTAACGCCAACCACTCTGAGAGTGTAGTGGGTGCTTTTACGTGCCACCGGCACAAAGGCCAGTTTGGTGGTACTGGCAATGGCCACATTTAAAATAGTGTATTTTATGCGCCACCTGCACAGGAGCCAGTCCAGCGGTAAAAAGAAAAAATTAACGCTTTTGTCCCTTTCAACGATTCATCATGATTTCTTAAAGAAATTTTTGTTTTTATAAACAAATTTCAACCAAAATTAAACATGTAAAATATATTTATAAAAAACAGAAATTTGGGGAAAAAAACAAACTTTCCCAGATGAAACCAAACCATATTGCTACTGGATATTATTATTAATGATGTTCTCATTACTGTCACCAAAGTAACTGAAAAAATTCACTTAACCAACACACACTCTCTCACATGCACATTACACTGAAACACACACACTTTAAAGCCTTCTCAAACAATTTGATGGATTCTATTTTCTCCTGGGAAACATGATAACTGAGCAAAAACTATGGAATTAAATGCATATCTGAAACATCTGTAAGCCTTCAATAAATATATAAAATCTATTATTTGTGTATATTTTCTCTATGTATATATCTATAACTTATATATATATATACATATGTATATACCTAATGACTGGTATAGCAGCATTGAAGTCAGTTGTTAGAAGGGTAATAAAGTAAAAGGTTCAAATCACTAGGGTAAATTTCACAGATAAATCAAGATCAGCCAGGTTGGCAGATGAGTAGAATTCTTATAGTATTGAATGACATGCCTTGCTATATCTGTTCTATCTGTTTTGTGTTTTGATGGCAGTGCCTATGATGTCACTATTGCCAAGCTGTATGCGCACTTGCTTTTCCTTTGGGCAACATTGGTGGTGTGAGGAGTGGGGAGACTTGGATGCATGTATATGAAAGAAGCAAAAACCTCATACTGAAGGCATGGAGCAGAGTAGATTCTGCTACAAGCAGTCTTGCACTCACTGGTGTGAAAGTAAAGCTGAGAACAAAATATTCTTCCCACAATCTCCCACACACTTTCTGTCAACTAAATTTCAAACATAAGACTTTGGTTAACTTATAGCTAGTACAGAAAGCTAGTGCTGATGCTGTGACTCAATGAGAATGAATCTGAAACAAATGTAGCTGCAAATGAACTTTTTGACTACACAGCTACGTTTTAGAAATAGCAGGCATAATCTGCATCAAATCACATCCAACAATCTTAAAAGAGGACAGTGTGGGCAATGTAGTACCTAATATGCAAAAATAAAATGAAAAACAGGATAATCATGACTACTTGTAGGTCTGCTTGAACAGGGCTACCCTGGGGCTAAACAATACAAACTTTATAAGATTAACACTTTGACATCTTATTTTACTGAGTTCTACACCCAAAAAATGTTTTCATCTTGACCAACATACACTATAAGATTCTAATTAAATCATTAACTCACGCAATATTAGATGGCATATACAAAAGAATGGGTACAACTGGGGAGTCTTTGTTTCCATAGACAATGACGTTTAGTTCATTAAGGCGACGCCGGAAATAGCGTACATTCCATTTCAGCTGACGGATGCGTTTCTTTCCTGAAAGAAATATGGGGAAAAATGTGAAAATCTGAAACAAGAAAGACAGGGCTAAAGGAAGCTTCCTACAGTTTAACCAAGGATGTTGATACACATCTTCATATTGTGGAAACTTCTCTTTTTTGGTGAGGAGTAAGAGAGGCAAAAAGAAAGAAAGGAAAAAAGAGAGACAGAAAGAAATCAACATATGACAAAAGATGGAAATAGCAGAGAGATGTTATTTCCATTTTTTCCACTAGCAAATGAAAGACAACATAAAAGAACAATAGAAGTGGAAAACTAAAATGATTAATCAACCAATTAAAAATGGTTACAGACAATTGGTATAAACCATGGCATGTGTGCTAAAGTTTCTAATGCAACAAAAAAGGTATAACTTTTAGTCATAGCTACTACTAATAAAATCAATCACCCAGTAACCCCTATGATTCAGGCAGAGAGTCTTGAACAGAAAGAAATTGGCTTTTAAGACAGAGCTGATTCAGGAGAAAATAACTTACCCTCTGTTGTACCATCAGCTCCAGAGATCACCCTGATTGTGCTGATGATTTGTTGGGCTACAGCAGGTGACATACAGCTAGCATACATGCTGCTGTGTGATTTTATCCTTAAATAGTTAATCAAATCCTGGAGAAAAATAGACATATTTTTTGTTAAAAATCAAACAATCAAATGAATTCTTTAACTCTTATTTATATATATTTGGTAAAACAGATAATATTCCTCATTTATCATCATCATTTTCATCTTACATCAGTTTTCCATGCCAATATGGGTTAGAATATTTATGGTCCAAGTTAGCTCACTACTTGATAAGTCCAAGGATCAGGTTTTACTCAGATCCCTAGTTTGGTATGACACTGGCAATAGAAAGGTGATGAAAGCCCTTAGAAAGACTAAAGCATACATCATCCAATATGGTCAATCATCTCTCAATATTTATATATTTTGTTCTTATTCTGACCTCCTCAGCTGCCATCATTTGTTTTAGCACTTAGGTTTTATGAAGGCATGTGGCTTAGTGGTTAGGTTGTTTGGCTCATAAGGCCATGCACATGATTCCTAGACTGAGCAATATACTTCATTGCACATTGTTCTAGTCTTTTCATATTGTTCTGTCTCTCCAGTTATCACATCCGATTATCTGCTGGTTGAGGGCAAGGACATTCATAAAGTGTCTATATCTGCTAGCAATTACATTGGTAGTTAAAATAATTATTGAAAGCATAGTACATTATGAAGCTGTACTCACTTACATGAAGTGGTTAGCTGTATTTAGGTTCCATTAAAACCTAAAATATGGCAAGCTGTTTGATCTGAGATATTTAAGAAAAAAAAAAAAAAAAAATCAAGTGTCCCTTTTAATTTCTTCATCTGAACTTTTAAATGAAATTTATCCCTACTAGTAAATTGTGACACAAAATCAAGACAAACATTTGTAACTCAATTGAAAAACCTTTAAAACTTGTCTGATTACCTTTGAGCCACCAATATATCCACCAGCTGAGGCAAAGCTTTTAGTAAATGTTCCCATCATAACATCAACGTCACATGGATCAATTCCAAAATACTCACAGACACCACGACCATTATCACCAATAGCACCGATGCTGTGAGCTTCATCAAGATACAAATAAGCCTTGTACTTTTTCTTTAAGTGCACTATTTCAGGAAGTCGGCAGATAGAACCTTCCATGCTAAAAAGATATAATTAATAAAAAAACAAAATAAACCTTCATTTTCTACAAGAAACTTTTATTGGAAATATATCATTCACACAAGCATTCTTCCACAGGGAAGATGCCAAAAGTTTTATACATGATGTGTGTGCCTGTATATATGTACACATATCTGCATATACACATATATATAGATGTACATATATGAACATACATACATATACAGGGGTTGGACAAAATAATGGAAACACCTAGCATCATAATTTTGAAATATCTATGAAACCATCAAAAGCTTGTTTATTTTCATGCTTTTTTAAATTTATTATTAGTGTTGCTTAATATGTTTTGCTAAAACTGTTGTTTCTTTTCAGATATCATCAGAAAAAGGTAATTAAAATTCATTAAAATAACAGATCTATTGAACTTTTAAAGAGATTAAATTGTTGGTGCTTGTATGTCAGACGCTAGCGTAATGAAAACAGCTGAAATGTTTGGTGTATCAAGATGACTTTCATTACCTGATCCAACAACTTGATACCTCTGTAATTATTCATATCTAATGCATCACCTTTACCTTTGTAGCAGCTGACTATGGTGCTGCTACACCAGTCATTAGGAATGACTCCTTCATGTATCACCTGATTGACTATACGAGTGACTAGACTATAACCTACACTACCAGATATTTTAAGCATCTCTGCGGTGATTCCTGATGGGCCGGGGGCTATCCATGTCTTCATACTCTTAATTGCTTTATTTACCAAGGTACTGTCGATTCGGATAGCTGGTCCCTCTGTTGGGTCGACATTCGGCAGACTCTCTTTCTCCCATTCATTCTCTTCATTTAGTAACCTTTCATAGTGGCGTCTCCAAGTCTCTCTCTTTGCAACCTCATTAAATGCAAGTGAGCCATTATCCATGTGGACACATTTCTCTCCTATGATTCTCTCACACACTGTCTTGCAACATGAAACACTTCAAGTCTTTGGTCCTCTCAACGCAGAACATTGGCAAATTTTTTCTTATCTGCTTCCCCTCTGGCAACCTGATACAATTCCCTGCTACCACTGTTCTTCCAGTCCTTCCATGCCTGTTTCTTTTCCCTAATGGCCCTGTCAACTACATTGTCCCACCAGCACATCACTTTGGTTCAAGAAGGGACTTTGCACCATCCACAGATCTGGTCAGTAGCCTTCAACAGGTTGTCTCGTAGAAACCTCCTGTTGTCTTCCACATGCTCATTGAAGTCACCAGCCACAAAGAGAAGGTCCCTGTCATTTGTTGACGAAGTAGTCTGCAAGAGGGCGTCATAAAATCAGTCTTTCTGTTCATCAGGTAAGCTCGACTGAGGGGCATAGGATGAGATAATGGTTGCTAACTCTTAAGCATTCTATCACAGACTCCGATTACCTCAATTACTCTATCAACCCATTTCTCCGCAAGAAGTATACCCACGACCCCGTCATTGTTCCCTGCCCAGAAAATCTTATACCTATGTTCTTTGCCTGTGAGGAACCTAGCAGAACTTCCTTTCCACCTTACTTCTTGGATGCAGCACAAATCTACATGTCTCTATTCAAGCATCTCAGCAATCTTACCAGACCTAAGTTTGGCATGTGTCAACTAAATATATGTATGTGTGTGCATTTATGCATATATACAAATACTTGCGTATGTGTGAGCATGAATACTTCTGAGTTTGGCAAGTGTCAATCCACCACAAAACATATGTGAGTACGTCTATGTATATATATATATATAAATACTTGCATATGTGTGAGCATATGTGTGAGTAACCCTAACCCTTTCCCTAATATGCCAGCCCAGTCATCTGTAACTGACTGTAGAATTTGCTATACAGTGGGGAGCCAGATACCATTTATCTACGACCACCTTAATTGTTTATGACCACATTAAATGACATTCCCTAGGTGGCATGAGCGAGTGTGTGTATGTCTATATGTGTTCATGTCAAATGTATAACTATGCTTCTCCCTTTTAACTTTCAATTTTTATTCTTTGGCAGGTTTTATTTTCTATCTTTTATTATTTTAATTTATGTTTGTTATGGGAGAATCCTGTACACCCCCACATGACTGAAAGTGGACTAATGGATTTCAATAAATAAAGAACTGTGTGAATTGTCAGGGCAGCTGACAGAGTTGGTTGACTGTATTGGTTACTGTGTTAGTGTGACATGTTGGTTTAATATTTGGGTAGTACGGAATGTGTTCTGTGTGAACAAATATTGTGATGGGTTATTCTAGATAACCACATTACAAATATTTATTTGGGTAGTGCTATTTTACACCTGACGTGTACATGCACATCATAACATTTTTGGCAACAAGATTATTCGAAGCTCATACTGGACAGGTTTTTTGTTTTAACATGGAAAGTTTATTAGCTTCGGTAATTCAATTACAGCAACAACAGTTGTTGGAATTACAGAAACAGCAACGGTTACTACAACTGATACAGAAAAAAAGAGAAAATACATCTAGTTTGTTCACGTCTGACACGGTTGCAAACTCAATCAGAGAGTTTGCATATAACCCAGATGAAGGTACTACTTGTTCTGCTTACTTTAGAAGGTATGAGGAAATTTTTAAAGAAGAATGCTGCAACTGACAAGATGAGAAAAAACTTGACCTTTGTTGAGAATGTTGGCACCAGACGAGCATGAGAAATATTGCAGTTACATATTTACCAAAGAGACCAGGCGAAGTATGTTTTGAAGAAACTAAATATTCTATCAAAGATTTTCAGTGAAAAAAGCTCTATTTCCTATGCGTTGGCAATGCATGAATATTACAAAAAAAAAAAAGGTCAAAGATTTTATTACATATGCTGGAATCATCAATAGGGAATGCAAGAGATTTAAAGACAAAAAAAGAGGCAGAAATTTGTAACTTTATTTTGACTAAATTAGAGCAGAATCAGAAGCTAACACTACAAGAAATAAATGAGGAATGCTAGAGAATAAGGCACGATACAGAACAAACTGAAGTAAGAAACTGGTCTCATATACAGTTGGTGCGATCAAAGGTAAAAAATGAAAAATTTACTCTCATATACAGTAGGTGCAACCAAAAATAGGAAATGAAAAGAAAATTAACCCTTGTTGTGGATGTGGTGAATTACACTACAGATTCGACTGTCCTTATAAAAGTTGAAAATGCTTCAAGTGAGGTAAGATAGGTTATAAAAAAAATCATACTGTGAAACAAAACGTAAAAAATGGCTCAACAGAAAAAAATCATGTAAACAGTTTATTGGTGACAAGAAATACAAATGAGACTCAAAGGAAATTTGTGTATGTAAAAATTAACAATACAAATGTAAAATTACAGTTAGATACAGATAGTGACATAACTTTAATTAATGAAAACACATGGAAAACAATCGGGAAACCTACACTACAAAAAACCTTGAAGATTAGAAGTGGAATCTCAGGGATTAAATTGATTTTTAAAGGTGAAATTATCTGTAACGTTATATTTCACAGTAAGACTATAAAAGCAAAAGTATTAAAAATACGAGCAACCTTTTAGGAACTGACTGAATGGAACTGTTTGACTTTTGGGATTTTACCCATAAATAATTTTTGTAATACAGAGTCAGAAAATTTTTAAAAAGAAGTAAAAAGGTTGTTCCCTGATGTTTTTTCAGACAAGTTGGGTTGGTGCAATAAATTTAAAACTAAATTTCAGGTAAAAGAAAATTCATTACCAGTTTTCAAACCCAAACATAACGTACCATTTGCAGTACTGGAACAAGTAAATAAGGAATTAGACAGACTGGAAAAAAAAATGGGAGTGGTTGAAAAGATTAATTATTTACATTGGGTGTTTCCAACAGTGTATATTAAAAAGAACAATAAAGTTTGTGTATGTGCAGATTTTTCGATGGGACTAAAACATATAAGACTGTATAACTAACCATTGCCTAGGAAATCTTGAAATTAAATGGTGGTACATTGTTCTTAAAATTAGATTGTTCTGTTGCTTGCTTACAAATACAAGTGGAAAATGTATGTACTAAACTGCTATCAATACCCATAAAGGTCTGTACAAATTTAACCAGCTCCCATTTGGCAGGAAAGTTGCTCCAGCTATATTCCAACAAGTGATGGATGCGATGCTTGCAGCATGTAACTTCGCAATGCTCTACCTGGATGATATGTTAATTAAAAGTGAATCCAGTGATCAGCATGTTGAGCATGTGAAATGCATTTTTGAAAAAATAAGAGATTATGGTTTCAAATTTAGTGAGGAGAAATGTGAATTTTTCTTGTCTAAAATTAAGTACTTAGGACCAATCATTGATAAAAATGGTTGTCAACCAGATCTGTTGAGGGCAGATGTGATTAAATATATGCCCACTCTGACAAATATATCTACCATACAAGCTTTTTTGGGACTGGCCATCAAATTTATATGTCAAATATGCACAAGGTAAGAGTTCCACTAAATAATCTACTAAAAAAGACGAAGTGGAATTGGTCAGAAAATTGTCAGAACACATTCGACGAAATTAAAAACATTAACATCAGATTTGTCTTTAGCACATTTTGATCATGCAGGAGAATTTGTAGTAGCTTCAGGTACCAGTAAGTATGGTATAGGAGTAGTAATACGAAGATAGTAACATGCCTCATGTTCACTGCTACCAGCAGAGAAAAATTACAGCCATAGATTTTTAAACGGTAGAAATTTTCAGTTACAAACTTCTCATTGTCTGTTATTATCTATATATGCCCTCCCATCAGGAATCACTGCTGAGATGCCTAAAATATCCAGCAATGTGGGTTATGATCTAGTCACTCATGTTGTAAATCAGGTGGTTCATGAAGGAGTCATACCCAATGACTGATGTAGAAGCACAATAGTCAACTGCTACAAAGGTAAAAGTGATGCCTTAGATAGAAATAATTACAGAGGTATTAAATTATTAGATCAGGTGATGAAAGCTGTGGAGAGAGTCATAGCCCAACTAATTAGGGAGAGAGTTAGTCTAGAGGAGATGTAGTTTGGCTTAGTGCCAGGTAGAAGTACCACTGAAGCTATATTACCTGGTAAGGCAACTTCAGGAAAAATACCTAGCCAAAAATAAACCTCTGTACTTGGCTTTTGTTGACTTAGAGAAAGCTTTTGACATAGTCCCCCGATCCCTTATCTGGTAGTCAATGCAGAAATTAGGGATAAACAAGTGGTTGGTGAGAGCTGTACAAACCTTGTATAGGGATACTACCAGTAAGATGCGGGTGGGCAATGATTACAGCAAAGAATTCAGGGTACAAGTAGGGGTTCACCAAGGATCGGTGCTCAGCCCCCTCTTGTTCATCATAGTCCTCCAGGCAATAATGGAGGAATTCAAGACAGGCTGCACTTGGGAGCACCTCTATGCTGGTGACCTTGCTCTTATAGAATCACTACTTGAGCTAGAGAAGAAGTTCCAGGCATGGAAGCAAGGTCTAAAATCAAAGGATCTTAGAGTTAACCTTGCAAAAACCAAAGTCATAGTAAGTAGGAAAGTAAACAAATCACAAATCCCCTCAGGTAGATGGCCCGCTCAATCTGTAGAAAAGGTTTAGGTAGAAACTCCATAAGATGCACTCAGTGTAAGTGTTGGACACACAAAAGGTGCAGCAACATCAGAGGAAGGTTAACAGGGAAACTAACTTTTATATGTGGCAGATGCACAGGAATAATAAATGTTGAACATGTGCAAAAAATAGATACCATCAACTGCCAGAGGGGCAAGCTAGAGGCAGAAGATAGCTTCTGGTATCTAGGCGACCAGGTTAGTAGTGGAGATGGTTGTTCCGAGAGAATAGCTGTGAGAACAAGATTAGGTTGAGCAAAGTTCAGAGGGCTCCTACCCTTACTGGTAACAAAGGGCCTTTCATCTCATGTGATGCATAGACGAGGACAGCAGTGTAAAGAAATGCCGATCTCTAACTGTTGAGGGGACCTGTAGTAGAGGTAGACCCAGGAAGACATGGGACAAAGTGGTGAAGCATGATCTTCAAACTTTGGACCTCACAGAGGCAATAACTAGTGACTGAGACCTTTGGCGATGTGCTCTGCTTAAGAGGACCCGTCAAGCCAAGTGCACCCATGCTGGTGGCATGTAAAAAAATCAACCTTTGAAAGGTGGGCCTGACGGAGGCAAAGTGGCTGAGTTCCTTTCAAGCGTTGGGCCTCATGAGGCAAAGTGGCTGAGTTCCTTTCGAGTGTTGGACCTCACAAACGCAATGACCAAAACCATTAGCATTATGTCATGCTTCAGAAGAAGAACCATCAAGCCGAGCAAAATCATAGTTATGCAGATACCGGTGTCATGCAAATGGCACCCATGCCAGTGGTATGTAAAAGCACCCATTAAACTCTCGGAGTGGTTGGCGTTAGGAAGGGCATCCAGCTGTAGAAAACCATGCCAAACCAGACTGGAGCCTGGCACAGCCTTCCAGCGTGCCAACCCAATCAAGCTCTCCAACCTATTCCAGCATGGACAACAGATGTTAAATGATGATGATGGGTCAGAAAAAAGAATCCCTACCCATACTACAAATAAGTTGCAACGCCTGGGTATTATATTACTAAATTATGATTTTATGATGGAGTTTATACCATCTAAAAAAATTAGGACATGCTGTTTGTCAAGATTGATACCTGAAAATTCTAAACTGTTTGGAGATACTGTGGTTGCGAGAGGAAAAAGAAATTAAGAATATTTTATGTAATGTCATGTGAATTACCAGTTACATTACAAGACATAGAATTAAAAGTGGAAAATGATAAATTTATCAAAAAAAAAAAAAAAAATACTGACAGCTGGAAAAAGAGATAAAAATACGCATTTTGCAGAATGCAACACAAATTTGAACCTGTTATTAATTTGCAACAATGTGTTAATGTACGCAGAAAGAGTTGTAGTGCCAGCCACACTACAGAAGCGATTACTACAGGAATTTCACATTAGTCACCCAGGGATTTTGAGAATGTAACCATTAATGAGAAGTTTGCCCAAAAATGGTCCATGACATTGAAGAACTAGTGAAAGCATGTAGAGGTTGTGTGCTCGCAGCAAAATCACCTACCACAAAATGGCAACTGTAGCCAAAAACAGATATCCCACAGTCCAGACTGCATGTTGATTATGTAGGTCCATTTAATGGGTCATATTACCTTGTTGTGGTAGACAGTTTTTCTAAGTGGCCTGAAGTGCATAAATGTAAAAAGCCAACATCCACAGTTACACTAAGTTTTTTACATGAATTGTTTGCCAGATATGGTATTCCTGATACCAATGTGTCTGATAAAGGAGCTCAGTTTACTTCAGACGAGTTCAAAAAATTTTGTAAAATGTTTATCGAACATGTGACCACTTCACTGTATCATCTTACATAAAATGGACAAGCAGAGCATTTTATCAATATTTTTAAAAGGGTTCCAAAACAGGTGAACAATGAAGTAATGAATGACCTAGCCTTCCAACAATTTCTAAGAGTATGTCAAGTAACACCTAAATCTCAATACACCGTCTGGAATGTCACCTGTGGAATTAATGCTCGCTAGAAAGATTAAATCTCTCTTTGACAAGTTGTTACTGAGTAAAAAAAAGAAAAGAAAAGTGGCAAACAACAAATATAATTCAATATTTTTCAAGATAAGTTACAAAGTTTTATAGAAATGGTAAAGAAAGGTGGGAGGATGGTGTAATTATTAAACAAATTGAAAAGTGTTATTGTTGATAAAAGGTAAAAATTTTGAACATAAAAGACATACAAGCCAACTTAGAAAAAGATTCACGGAAGAAATGGTCACAAGAGATGAAATTCTCATGGAAGTATTTTATGATACGTTTGAAGTGCCAACATCTAAACAAACGGAAACTACATGTTCAAGTACCAGAAAAAGGAAAAGAACAGAAGTACTGGAATTAAACCCTAAACATAAAAGATATTAAACTCTGGGCGGAGTTTAATTCTCAAAAAGGGGAGATGTAATGGGAATCCTGTACACACCCATGTGACAGAAAGTGGTCTAACGGATTTCAATAAATAAAGAACTGTGTTAAGTGTCTGGGCAGTTGATAGTGTTGGTCAACTATATTGTTTACTGTGTTAGTGCACCATGTGTTGGTTTAATATCGTACCTACATTTGAGTAGTACAGAAATGCACTCTGTGGGAACATATATTCTGCAATAGGTTATTTTAGATAACCACCATCCAAATATTTATTTGGGTAGTACTATTTTACACCCGATTTGTACATGCATGTCATAATGTTATATGTAGCCAGACCCATTTTCAGGTTATAACCCCAGAATTATTCTATTCTCTATTAATGTACCCACATATTATAAGAGTACAACACACCTGGACGAATTCAGTATATGTAGTAGCGACAGCTGCAGGATAGGTCATCGAAACAATCATGGCATTGAAGATTCATACCAAATTCATTTTCTGTTTCTCTCATCAATTGTGTATATGTATACACACACACACACACACACATATATATATATACATACACATGTATACATACACACACACACACACACACACACACACATAATACACTATAACTGAAAGTATTCAGAATTGCTGGTTTTCTTTTGAATAACCAGTGTTTGAATATTTTTTGAAATATGAAATGAAAGTTTGAAGGAAATGCTTATCCTTATTTGTTTAAAAACCTGGTGAATAATGTGTGAAAATGGCAGCTTGAAGCTCATACATTCGATTTCATTTCTGGTTCACATAACATTCTTATAAATGTTTATTTAGTATTTTTTCATTTGTCTTGCCCTTTTACAGTCTGTCGTGTCGCTGAAATTTTTACTGAGAACATATTCTTCGTGGTTAGATGATTCGGCATCTATTTCTAGCATATAGGAGTCCACTTTTGCTGGTCATTCTTCTTATTTTTGTATGTAATATAATTTTAATCTTTGGATTTTTTTAATATGCTAGACCACTGGTTTTAATTGATTAATATCAATTTCTACCCTTATTATTAAATTTATATATATATATATATATATATATATATATATATATATATATATATATATATATATATATATATATATATATATATACGCCACTACATTCCTCCATGGCACAGGTTTAATTTGTGTATGCAAATTTAATTTGCGGTCCATGGGAAGAGCCGTTTTAACGATGTGTCCTGCCCAACTCTTCGAAACGCCGGTGTTAAAACGGGGGTAGCTGATGAAGGAAAATGTTCTCTATGTGGCTTGTGTGTTTTCTGTACTCTGGTTATTATTATTTTCTTGTCTACGTTTTGTTTGCAATGTCCTGTACCCAGATATGCACCTATATATACAGGTAGACGTAGGTATGCACATACCTGTACGTATATATGCATATACTCATTTATTATTTGTTTTTATATATATATATATATATATATATATAAACAGTAATAAAACAGTAATAATATTTGTCTCCTATTAAGAAACAAAAAAGTTTATATAGGACTGCAAAAGAAGTGCTCAAATATAAATAAGACTAGGATAAAAAGGTATTAGTGAAAGAATAAAAACATTATGTTCAGGCCAACGACACAACAAAAACATCACCCCTCGAACAATCATATATAAAAAAAATACACCATGGTCCACAAACTCATAAGAAAAGTATATAATATAAAAATAATACATATATATAAAATGTACAATTTTAAAAAGCATATATTCTAATAAAATACAAATATATCTAATTCGAGTTAAAAATATATATAAAAAAACCTAAGATATATTTTTTATATAATAGAATACAAAAGGTCTAAAATTTTATACAAAGCGACTAAAAATTCAAAATACCAGTCCTACTAGTTAAATAAATAATATGAAAATAAAATAAAATAATTGTCCACTGACTAAAGATTTTAACTCATGATTAAAATACTTTTTAAATAATTTAAAGTCATTCAAAGGTAATTAAAAGATATTTTTTTCTTTTTTTTTAAATATTTGAAATGGTCTAATACTTCCCTCATCCGGTACAAGTTCAAATAAAGCCGTCTTCTACAGGTAAAATCCCAAACATCCTGAAAAAGTTGCCTCAACTCGCAAAACCTTTCTAAAGTTCATATAAGCACACCAGTCAAAAGCAACACTGTAGTTGTTAAAAACATGACTATTACACTTATATGATATCTAATGCAGGTTTATATGACAGTGATATATAGGTATAAAAAGTCAAGCTATTCTTTTTACCATTGTGCAGTAGGATTTAATTTCAGCACATTGTAAGTCCTGCAAGGACAAATTAATCAATTTTCAGTGAGTTCAATGTTACCTTACTGGGTTATCACTTTTTCTCCATATTCAGCCAATGAATTTACAAGTGACATTCAGTGTCTTGCCCACAGTAGAGCACTAATAACAGCACCAACAAATTCAGTGTCTTGTCTACAGTACAGAAGACCGTCAGTGATAACACCAGCAGACAAACACTACTACTTTATACACTTTGAGGGTTAAGGAATTAACACATTTTTTTTTTTTACCATATTTCTGCTGAAATACACTGCTTTTGTTACAATTAATTTTTAAAAGAATGGAGAATTTAGTAAAATAATTATATCACTATTAAGTTGGTGCTTGTAATATAGATTAACACAAAATTTTGTTCGAAGTTTTTAAATCACTTTCAAATGGATAGTTTGTATCATTGAAGCAAGAGTAGTCCCAAATGGGTTAGTATCAAAAGGATTAACACATTTAAACAGAGCAAAAAACTAAAGATTTTGAGTAAACAAGGAAGCTCTGTGTGGTTCAACAACCTGCTAGAAATGGCCTCTACTTCTCAGATCTGACTGAACTCATACTATCTTCATGCAGACATTCCTATCTTATTCATTTCTCACCTCCTCTCATCACCTTTGTTGTGTTTAATTTCCCAGACCTCATACTAATCACAATGCCCAATCCTTCCTGCCAAGAATGGCTCACTGGAATTCTTTCTACACATCATTCTTATAAATGTTCATTTACAAAGGTACAAGAGGAATATTAATAGCACCAATCTTACTAGTTTAGGGACAGTCTACAAAGGCCAAGTACACTGCCTTTTCCTCCAAACTGAGCAAGTTGAGAAAGAAAATTAAAAAGCAGTTATTTTTCACCTGTAAATACCCTCACATACAATGAGGATTTTTTTCCATGGCTGGTGTGTTCTTGGCTGACCCTCGACCACAGCTTGTTTCAAGATTTTTTCCAAAGATACCATATCTGCAAGATAAGAATGTTTGTGTAGTACCTATAAAACAAGACTTGCAGTTTGTCAATGATGAAGTCTCTATATGATCACTCATCCTGCTAAAAATAGCAACCAAATCTCACATCCTACCATCTTAAAAAAAAATAATTAGACAATATTGTGGCCATGGCTGAAATGCCTTTGACCATATATTTGCTACAACAAGTCTAATAAGAGTTAAATTGTATTTCATCACACTAAAACTATTGGTAATGCAAATTAATATAATCTTAGTTCTTTTGTGGAAAATTGAAGAAACACTAGCTTAGAAAAGAGTGTATGTATGTGGACAAATGCACACTGAATTAATTTCAATATTATCTTCTGTTGATTTGTAATTAAATAGAAGACAAAAATGAACGTAAATGTATCTGGATGAGGTTTTTAAACCCTTCCAGAACTAGAAAGTAAAAATGAATAATAGGTGAAGAGCAACATTCCAAAAATCAGGTATATAGAATAGACTGGTTCTTAGAAAGGGAGAGAATGAAAAGAGAAAGAAAGAAGTAAGAAAGGGATGCTGCAGGGAAGAAAGTGAAAAGGGAAAAGAGAGAGAAGAGAAATATTAAGAAACTCTAATAAAAACACTCAAACTAATTTAAGGCATTGTAAACAGAATGCTTTGCAAGTTGCTTTGCTAGGGGAAGGGAGGGTGTGGGTCAGTAAAGTTATTGGCATATTGCAATTTTTTATTTACTTACTGTTATGTTTGAAAACACGTATGGTGGCTCCAGAAAGGCGTGAACCTAGAACCAATGAAGCATGGTTGAGCTCATCACTGACTATCAAGCAACCCTGAAAGAAATGGTCCACATCCATTATAGAAAACATGTCATCTAACAGCAAATCTCAAGTTTGACTATAATGTCTTGGTTAGTGCTAGGTCAGTCTTGACTGAGCAGACCAGTGATCAATGGTGTTCCATTCATGACCATCCTGTCTTTTCAGACATATTGTACTGAGGTTAAATTAATGACACACACACCACAAGGACAATTAATTTAACCTCATATAAATTTTTGTCAATATATATATAATATATATA